>NC_133326.1:11290250-11552465 GCF_042186555.1 Aquarana catesbeiana | reverse complement strand
CTGGGAAGGAAGGGGGTGAGAGTGCCCGGGAGGTAAGGGGTTAATATACATTTTATGATGGAATATCGGGACCGGTGATCTCACAACTCTGATTTCGGGAGGAAGTTTTTTCTTTTTTTTAGTCTTTCTGGTCAGACGTGTTCTGACGCTGAATACTGTTGTTACGGCAGAAGTGAGCGGCCACAACCCCGGTATTTCAGAGACGGCGGGCGCTTCTCTTTACCATAAAACTGGTCTCTGCCGCAGATTTGCCCCAAGATTACCTTTTATCAGGGGGGGCAGGAGAGGCCCTCCCACCGCGCTGCGGAGCCGTCAATACCGGCGGAGACGATCCGATGTTCTATTCTCAGAGGCTGGAAGTGGAGGGAGGGACCGATGGCTCCTCCCACTCGGCTCCATCCCATTGATGACGGAGGCGACGTCAAACGTCACTTCCGCCCAATGGTCCTAAAGGGGACATTATTATTTTATTGCATTTTAGTGTAAATATGAGATTTGGGGTCTTTTTGACCCCCCAGATCTCACATTAAAGAGGACCTGTCATGATTTCTATTACAAGAGATGTTTACATTCCTTCTAATAGGAATAAAAGTGACACCATTTTTTTTGATAAAGACAGTGTCAAAGTAAAAAAGTTAAATTAATCAGAAAGAAAAAAAATGTAAAGCGCTCCGTCCCGCCGAGCTCGCGCTCAGAAGCGAACGCATACGTGAGCAGCGCCCGCATATGAAAACGATGTTCAAACCACACATGTGAGGTATCGCCGCGATCGTTAGAGTGAGAGCGATAATTCTATTCCTAGACCTCCTCTGTAACTCCAAACACGCAACCTTGTAGATTTTTTTTTAAACGTCGCCTATGGAGATTTTTAAGTGTCAAAGTTTGTCGCCATTCCGCGAGCCGGAACAATGTTGAAGCGTGACGTGTGGGTATCAATTTACTCGGTGTAACATCATCTTTCACAATATAAAAAATTGGGCTAACTTACTGTTGTCTTATTTTTTAAATAAAAAAAAAAGTGTATTTTTTTTCCCCCAAAAAAATTTACGCTTGTAAGACCGCTGCGCAAATACGGTGTGACATAAAGTATTGCAACGACCGCCATTTTATTCTCTAGGGTGTCTGAAAAAAAAAGAAATATATATATATAATGGTTGAGGGTTCTAATTCATTTTCTAGCAAAAAACAAACAGATTTTAACTTGTAATTAAAAAAGTCTCAAAAAAGAGTCTCGGGGGGTGAAGGGGTGAATTGTGTCGGGTGGACTCCCTTGGTCATCGGGGACAGGAAGTGATAGGAAATCCAGATTTTAGTTGTCACGGAAACGGATGGTGACGATCGATCTTTCAATGGAGAAACCTGTTTTGGTGACAACTGATCGGGGATTTCTTCTCGTCTTCCTGTTGTGTCTCTGGGACAGGAAGTGACTGGAGATACCCAGAAAAAGCACACAGCGGGGGGAGGGGGATTACACCAGGGGGGAGGCAACCAGTAGCCCTCCAGCTGTTGTAGAGCTACATTTCCCATGAGGCATTGCAAGGCTGGCAGGTACAATGACTCCCAGAGGCATGATGGGACTTGTAGTTCTGCAATAGCTGGAGGGTCCCGGGTTGCCTCCCCCCCCCCTGCCCTTCACTATCCACAGCCAAAAAAAAAACATTTCCCAATAGAGACTTTATCTGCAGTGTGGTGTGCAGGGAGGTCCGGGGCCTTGGTTCACGTATCTACATCCGGGCATTCCTCCTCCTACGCCTGGCTATACTGTGCTGGGACCTGTAGCTCCTCCCCCTCCCCTCCTGATTGGTCAGTCCTCCTCCCTGAGCCAACGGGATCTCCAATCACAGCTGCCTCTTGTTGTTGTCACACTACTTCCTGGTTTCCATGGAGATGTCACATGACAGTGAAGTCTCCGCCCCCTCACTGTCCCCCCGGCGGCCATCTTTGTTAACAGTCATGCCAGTCTGAGCTTCTAAATCTCCTCATGATGTATAATAATATAATGTGATCTCATGGAGTCATCTATAGTGTGTGTACCCCGGAGAGCCACCATGGGGGGATATTATATTCTCATCACATCTGTACACAACATTAACACAGATCTCTATGGGGAGAGCGGAGCATGCTGGGAGATATAGTCCTCCATACACACAGAGCCCCCTGCTGGCCGAACTGGTCCATCGAGGGGAGGGGCTTCTGCAATCTGCTCCCTGATAGGTCCGATTCATCACATGGATGTCATAGAAGTTTTGTGTTCTGTGGAGAAAAGAAGATCTACAGAGCGGAATTCAGCTAAAAACATTTATTATACTTTAATGATTATTGATAATATTCTTCTTATTATTACTAATATTATTAGGTGTATTTATATTTACAATAATACAATTCACAATGTAAAATCACAGCCCCCCCTGTCACAGTGCCCCTAAAATCACAGTCCCCCTTCACAGTGCCCCTAAAATCACAGCCCCCCTTGTCACAGTGCCCCTAAAATCACAGCCCCTTGTAACAGTGCCCCTAAAATCACAGCCCCTCCCCCGTCACAGTGCCGCTTGCAATCACACACCCCCCTGTCACAGTGCCCCTAAAATCACAGCCCCCCTGTCACAGTGCCCCTAAAATCAAAGCCCCCCCTGTCACAGTGCCCCTAAAATCACAGCCCCCCGTGTCACAGTGCCCCTAAAATCACAGCCCCCCGTGTCACAGTGCCCCTAAAATCAAAGCCCCCCCTGTCACAGTGCCCCTAAAATCAAAGCCCCCCCTGTCACAGTGCCCCTAAAATCACAGCCCCCCGTGTCACAGTGCCCCTAAAATCAAAGCCCCCCCTGTCACAGTGCCCCTAAAATCAAAGCCCCCCTGTCACAGTGCCCCTAAAATCACAACCCCCCTTCACAGTGCCCCTAAAATCACAGCCCCCTGTCACAGTGCCCCTAAAATCACAGCCCCCCTGTCACAGTGCCCCTAAAATTACAGCCCCCCCCCTGTCACAGTGCCCCTAAAATCACAACCCCCCTGTCACAGTGCCCCTAAAATCACAGACCCCCTGTCACAGTACCCCTAAAATCACAGCCCCCCCTGTCACAGTGCCCCTAAAATCACAACCCCCCCTGTCACAGTGCCCCTAAAATCACAGCCCCCCTGTCACAGTGCCCCTAAAATCACAGACCCCCTGTCACAGTACCCCTAAAATCACAGCCCCCCCGTCACAGTGCCCCTAAAATCACAACCCCCCCTGTCACAGTACCCCTAAAATCACAGCCCCCCCTGTCACAGTGCCCCTAAAATCACAGCCCCCCTGTCACAGTGTCCCTAAAATCACAGACCCCCTGTCACAGTGCCCCTAAAATCACAGACCCCCTGTCACAGTGCCCCTAAAATCACAGACCCCCCGTCGCAGTGCCCCTAAAATCACATCCCCCTGTCACAGTGCCCCTAAAATCACAGCCCCCCCCTGTCACAGTGCCCCACTAGGGATTGCAAGGGGCATTTCAGTGAGAGAAAAACAAAAACATCATGGGTCTCAGTGGCAGCGATTTTTGTTTCTTTTATTTAGTTGTTTGATTAGATTTTTTATTCATGTATTTGTGTTTGTTTTTTTTCTTCTTTGATTTTCTTCTTTTATTCAGTTGATTTTTTTTTTTTGTCGTTTTGTTCGTTTCATTCTTTTACTTGTTTGATTTTCTTTTTTTTTAGTTGTTTGATCATTTATTTCCCGTCTTTTGGCTATAGCGCGGGCCTACTTTGCCGGGAGGGCGTCCATAGACGTCCTCCCGTGCTCGATCGGCCTGCGCGCCCCCCCCCCCCTGCAGGGCGCATGCGGCACGCTCTGTGATCAGCGAGTCTATGAGACTCGGCTGATCACAGATCGGAGTAAAGGGTCGATCCCGGACCCTTACCATGTGATCAACTGTCAGCCAATGACAGCTGATTGTGTGATGTAAACAGAGCCGGTAATCGCCTATTTTTTCTCCTCATGCTGGTAGCGTGAGAAGAAAAAAAAAAAGCCGATCACCGGCGACTGTGAGAGGGACATCGGTCCCGATCAAGAAGAGCCTCTGCAGAGGCTTCTGTGACCACCTGTGCCACCTAACAGTGCCCACCCATCAGTGCCCACAGTGCCACCTATAAATGTCACCAATCAGTGCCTCATCACCAGTGCCACCTATCAATACCACCCATCAGTGCCCGAGTGGCGATTAAATACCACCAAAAGAAAGCTCCATTTGTGTGAAAAAAATGATAAAAAGTTCATCTGGATACAGTGTAGCATGACCGAGCAATTGTCATTCAAAGTGTGACAGCTCTGAAAGCTGAAAATTGGTCTGGGCAGGAAGGGGGGTATAAGTGCCCGGTAAGCAAGTGGTTAAACCTAAGATCGAGGAATGCCGGGGAGCTGCGACATGCACCAGGGCCCTCCCCTCTCTATTTTACCATGGGGGGGGACTCGCTGAGGGTTGATGCTGCGCCCCCAGGACGAGAAGGTGGCGTCATTCATGATGCCGCGCGCCGACACGTTGTTTGCCTAACCGCATGCCGACCAGCCGCCTCAGTTGTACTGCGGCAGCATTGTTCGGCTGCGCGAATCGCCGTCATGTTACGTCAGTAACATAGACGGCCACTAGGGGGCGCGTGCGCGCCGCCTGCTCGCCAACGGAGCCGATGCGAGTGCCCGGCGGTCGCGATCACACACAGTCCCCTCCCCTTCAGTTAGAACACGCACTAGGACACACTTAACCCCTTCACTGCCCCCTAGTGGTTAACCCCTTAACTGCCAGTGACATTTTTACAGTAATCAATGCAATTTTATAACTTTTTTGCAAACCATGAATATACGCTTATTGCGAATTTTTTTTACCAAAAATATGTAGAAGAATACGTATCGGCCTAAACTGAGGAAAAAAAAAGTTTTTTTTATATTTTTTGGGGGGATATTTATTATAGTAAAAAATAATGCGTTTTTTTCAAAAATTGGCGCTCTATTTTTGTTTATAGCGTAAAAAAATAAAAACCGCAGAGGTGATCAAATACCACCAAAAGAAAACTCTATTTGTGGGGGAAAAAGAACGTCAATTTTGTTTGGGAGCCACGTCGCACGACCGCGCAATTGTCAGTTAAAGCGACGCAGTGCCGTATCGCAAAAAGGCTTCCGGTCTTTGACCAGCCAAATGGTCCGGGGCTGAAGTGGTTAATCTGCATACACCACGAGGAGGTTTGAGCGCCAATTGCCGCCTCCCCCTTTTGATTACGCTGCGTGACATTGGTGGTCATCTGTGGCTCATCGCTGGTACTTATAGTTCACCTTCACTCAGCTGACACTTCGGCTTGTTTTCATTCCTGAGACACTGCTGAACCTTCCTGGAGCATTCCCCGATCTTATGTTTAATGTACCTTGTGGTTTATCTCACCAGTCTCTATACTGACACTTTATTCTCATTACATATTCTTGGTGAGACTTAATATTGCCTTCATTCTTTTCATTGCTACATGTTTTTTTTGGGTCACCATTCTTTTTCTCACTCTGCTGCCACCTTGTGGATATACACTGGTGGTGCACCCCCTATATTACCATACATACATCACCATCACTCTGCTGCCACCTTGTGGATATACACTGGTGGTGCGCCCCCTATATTACCATACATACATCACCGCCACTCTGTTGCCACCTTGTGGATATACACTGGTGGTGCGCCCCCTATATTACCGTACATACATCACCGCCACTCTGCTGCCACCTTGTGGATATACACTGGTGGTGCGCCCCCTATATTATCATACATACATCACCATCACTCTGCTGCTACCTTGTGGATATACACTGGCGGTGCTCCCCCTATATTACCATACATACATCACCGTCACTCTGCTGCCACCTTGTGGATAAAACACTGGCGGTGCTCCCCCTATATTATCATACAGACATCACCGTCACTCTTCTGCCACCTTGTGGATATACACTGGCAGT
Organism: Aquarana catesbeiana; assembly: GCF_042186555.1. NCBI lineage: Eukaryota > Metazoa > Chordata > Amphibia > Anura > Ranidae > Aquarana > Aquarana catesbeiana. The sequence goes on along the minus strand of NC_133326.1, from coordinate 11,546,503 downwards.
GCTCCCCCTATATTACTATACATACATCACCGTCACTCTGCTGCCACCTTGTGGATACACACTGGCGGTGCTCCCCTATATTACCATACATACATCACCGTCACTCTGCTGCCACCTTGTGGATATACACTGGCGGTGCTCCCCCTATATTATCATACAGACATCACCGTCACTCTGCTGCCACCTTGTGGATAAAACACTGGCAAAGCTCCCCCTATATTATCATACAGACATCACCGTCACTCTGCTGCCACCTTGTGGATATACATTGACGGAGCTCCCCCTATATTACCATACATACATCACCGCCACTCTGCTGCCACCTTGTGGATATACATTGACGGTGCTCCCCCTATATTACCATACATACATCACGGCCACTCTGCTGCCACCTTGTGGATAAAACACTGGCAAAGCTCCCCCTATATTACCATACATACATCCCCGTCACTCTGCTGCCACCTTGTGGATATACACTGGCGGTGCTCCCCTTATATTACCACACATACATCACCGTCACTCTGCTGCCACCCTTTGGTTGAACCTGGTATGACATTAATGAATTTTCATACACATTTCTGTTAGACCCTTTTCACTGGGGCAGTTTCCAGGCGTTTTAGTGATAGAAACAGCCTCTGCTAAGCACCTGAAGACGGCCTCTCATTCACTGCAGTGTGTTCTTTCACATCGGGGCGGCACTCTTGTGGGATGTTCCGAAAAGTTCTGCAAGCAGCATCTTTGGGGCAGGTCGGGAGCGCTGTATTAAGTGCTCCCAAAACCCCCTGCCCATTGGAATGAGTTTTTAACCTTTTTTTCGGGTTAAAAGTGCCCCGCTAGCGGCCGACAATCAGCGCTTTAGCACTAACAGAGGGATGGCTCCGTATGAAAGGGATCTTACTCTGCTGCCATCCAGTGTTCGGAGGTGGAAGGACTCCCCTGTATTATATCATACACATAATAGTACCAGCACTGTGCTGCCATCTGGTGGTTGTGATTGGTCAGAGTTGAGGACAATAAATAATATGGAGGGAGTGCTGAGTATATTTAATAGTTGTGTAGAAATGGTCCACCCTGGCCGTCATTTGTTGAGGACCGCAGTGGTTTTCTTCTATGTGATTGGACAGCAGAGCGGGACACGCCCAGAAAGTGAAGATTGAGGATTGCAGCATTTCTCTCCTCTCTGTAGTCACAGCAGAGATGTTCTCTATGGCTGCCATTATCCGGAGGACCAAAACAACTTTCCCCATTGGAGAACGGCGGCGGACTAGGTTGTAGCGATGCATTTTGTAGAAGAGAAAATATGCTACGGTCCTCAACAAAATGGTAGCCGTCCAAACCCCCCCCCCCCCCCCCCCCCCCGAGTAACCTTTATGATGAGACATCAGCTGAGCTCAGCATTTTAAGTGCGATTTTCTCCACTCCAAAATGGCAGCAGAATGTATTGTGCAACGTACATCCACCATTGTGTTCAGGATCGCAGCCCATATTCTGCCACCTTGAGGTTAGAACTGGTATGACTCCCCCTATATTACCATACACATAATATTACTGGTACTCTGCTGCCACCTTGTGGTTAGAACTGATATGACTCCCCCTATATTACCATACACATAATATTACCGGTACTCTGCTGCCACCTTGTGGTTAGAACTGGTATGACTCCCCCCATATATTACCATGCACAATATTACCGGTACTCTGCTGCCACCTGGTGGTTAGAACTGGTATAACTCCCCTTATATTTTCATACACATAATAGTACCATTACTCTGCTGCCACCTTGCGATTAGAACTGGTATGACTCCCCCTATATTACCATACACATAATATTAATGTCACGGTGCTGCCACCAATGGATAGAAGTGGTAATTACCATAATACCAGGTAATCTGGGGACTGGGGGCAAACAGCAGTAACCAACAAGCAGCAAGAATGCAAACCTATAAAAGAGGTCACCTGACAGGTTGCCATGGGTTACCGCTCTCTGCTCATAATCTGGCCAGAGCCCGAACATCTCTCCACCATTTATAATTCATTTCTAATAACAGAAACAGAAAATATCCCGAGACAGAAATCATCTTTGATTCACAAACTTTATTCCCGGCAATACTGACCCAAGTCCAGCCTGACATTCGGCTCAAACCATGACGGGCTACATGAGGACCCGGATCTTTATTTTCAGTCATGTGACGGTAATTCTCACCTCTCATTGGCTGAGCTCAGCTGAAAATACGATCACTTCTCTGGAAATAATATCTTCCTCCGGGTCTTACCTTTGAGAATTGAACCCATTGTGCTTCACTGATTAAAAATATAAAATATTTCCATTTCCCGAGTTTCCTTATCAATAAAAAAAGTCAATAAAACTGAAACAGAAAATGATTCTTCTCTGCAGAGCGCAGCGATGGCGGGAACGGCTTTCGGACACCTCTGTATAAATACCGATCGTAAACCCCGCCTCCTGACGCTGAGAATTCTGGGTAGAATACTGACCTTCACCCATAAAACCTGAGCAAGCATGGCTGACCCATAGGAGCTGATACTTCATGAATAAAAACCCTTCAATGTGGTAAAAAATAAAACCTCATTACCACTAACTGCTTCTCGTCTGTGCCCGCCCCCTCCAGCACCAGCAACCAATAGTGCAAAGCCCCTCCCAGACTGAGGAGGCGATACCCTTTCCATAATGCCATATGAAAGAATACCAAATGGCGCTGGAAGGAAGGTCTCTCCTCCCACACCCAGCGTGTGTCGCCCTCTACAGGAGAGCCAAGGGAGGGCAGTCTAAGGCACTCTGCAATGTCTTCGGGCCATGACCAGAAATCAGCGCACATTTCACGCCTCATCTGGGGGCTGCGAGCCGAGTGCTGGTTCTGAGGAGTCCAGGGTGTAATAGGGGTGAAACAGTCTCTGATGGCTACATAAGCGCATGAGAAGGTAAGTGTGCAGCAAAAGTCCTGAGAATTGGGAGGTAAAATAGTGGACAAAGTCGTCAGGGATGCCCCCAGAGTATCCTGCACCTCGGGCGGTAATTCTCTGTAGTTATGTTTCTGGAAATAGAAGAAGGGAGGAGAATTATTCCAGCAGCTCACCTTCTACTCGCCGTCCTCCACCCCCTCTGACCACCCCTCCCCCGGCTCTGACGGCCACTCACCTTATCACGTAACGTCCACAGAGGATCCCTCACCGATCGGTCCTTGTAACTGCGGAACTTCCTGAGATCTACAACAGAAGAGAGCTTATCTACTGGATATCGGCAATGACTGTTCACTTCCTACCTACCTCTAAGGTCAGTCATAATCTTGTAGAGTCGGGCCCTGTACTATACTGCAGAGCTGGTAGAGTCGGGCCCTGTACTATACGGCAGAGCTGGTAGAGTCGGGCCCTGTACTATACTGCAGAGCTGGTAGAGTCGGGCCCTGTACTATACGGCAGAGCTGGTAGAGTCGGGCCCTGTACTATACGGCAGAGCTGGTAGAGTCGGGCCCTGTACTATACGACAGAGCTGGTAGAGTCGGACCCTGTACTATATGGCAGAGCTGGTAGAGTCTGGCCCTGTACTATACGGCAGAGCTGGTAGAGTCAGGCCCTATACTATATGGTAGAGCTGGTAGAGTCGGGCCCTGTACTATACGGCAGAGCTGGTAATCTTGTAGAGTCAAGCCCTGTACTATACGGCAGAGCTGGTAGAGTCAGGCCCTGCACTATATGGCAGAGCTGGTAGAGTCGGGCCCTGTACTATACAGCAGAGCTGGTAATCTTGTAGAGTCAGGCCCTGTACTATACGGCAGAGCTGGTAGAGTCGGGCCCTGTACTATACAACAGAGCTGGTAGAGTCGGGCCCTGTACTATACCGCAGAGCTGGTAGAGTCTGGCCCTGTACTATACGGCAGAGCTGGTAGAGTCAGGCCCTGTACTATATGGCAGAGCTGGTAGAGTCGGGCCCTGTACTATACAGCAGAGCTGGTAATCTTGTAGAGTCAGGCCCTGTACTATACGGCAGAGCTGGTAATCTTGTAGAGTCAGGCCCTGTACTATATGGCAGAGCTGGTAGAGTCGGGCCCTATACTATACGGCAGAGCTGGTAATCTTGTAGAGTCAGGCCCTGTACTATACAGCAGAGCTGGTAGAGTCAGGCTCTGTACTATATGGCAGAGCTGGTAGAGTCGGGCCCTGTACTATACGGCAGAGCTGGTAATCTTGTAGAGTCAGGCCCTGTACTATACAGCAGAGCTGGTAGAGTCAGGCCCTGTACTATATGGCAGAGCTGGTAGAGTCAGGCCCTGTACTATATGGCAGAGCTGGTAGAGTCGGGCCCTGTACTATACAGCAGAGCTGGTAATCTTGTAGAGTCAGGCCCTGTACTATACGGCAGAGCTGGTAGAGTCAGGCCCCGTACTATATGGCAGAGCTGGTAGAGTCGGGCCCTGTACTATACGACAGAGCTGGTAGAGTCTGGCCCTGTACTATACGGCAGAGCTGGTAGAGTCAGGCCCTGTACTATATGGCAGAGCTGGTAGAGTCGGGCCCTGTACTATACGGCAGAGCTGGTAATCTTGTAGAGTCTGGCCCTGTACTATACGGCAGAGCTGGTAATCTTGTAGAGTCAGGCCTGTACTATATGGCAGAGCTGGTAGAGTCAGGCCCTGTACTATATGGCAGAGCTGGTAGAGTCGGGCCCCTGTACTATACGGCAGAGCTGGTAGAGTAAGGCCCTGTACTATACAACAGAGTTGGTAGAGTCGGACCCTGTACTATACGGCAGAGCTGGTAGAGTCAGGCCCTGTACTTATAGGCAGAGCTGGTAGAGTCGGGCCCTGTACTATACTGCAGAGCTGGTAGAGTCGGCCCCTGTACTATACGGCAGAGCTGTAGAGTCGGGCCCTGTACTATACAACAGAGTTGGTAGAGTCGGACCCTGTACTATACGGCAGAGCTGGTAGAGTCTAGCCCTGTACTATACGGCAGAGCTGGTAGAGTCAGGCCCTGTACTATATGGCAGAGCTGGTAGAGTCGGGCCCTGTACTATACGGCAGAGCTGGTAGAGCCAGGCCCTGTACTATACGGCAGAGCTGGTAGAGTCAGGCCCTGTACTATATGGCAGAGCTGGTAGAGTCGGGCCCTGTACTATACGGCAGAGCTGGTAATCTTGTAGAGTCAGGCCCTGTACTATACGGCAGAGCTGGTAGAGTCAGGCCCTGTACTATATGGCAGAGCTGGTAGAGTCGGGCCCTGTACTATACGGCAGAGCTGGTAATCTTGTAGAGTCAGGCCCTGTACTATACGGCAGAGCTGGTAATCTTGTAGAGTCAGGCCCTGTACTATATGGCAGAGCTGGTAGAGTCGGGCCCTGTACTATACGGCAGAGCTGGTAATCTTGTAGAGTCAGGCCCTGTACTACACAGCAGAGCTGGTAGAGTCAGGCTCTGTACTATATGGCAGAGCTGGTAGAGTCGGGCCCTGTACTATACGGCAGAGCTGGTAATCTTGTAGAGTCAAGCCCTGTACTATACGGCAGAGCTGGTAGAGTCAGGCCCTGTACTATATGGCAGAGCTGGTAGAGTCGGGCCCTGTACTATACAGCAGAGCTGGTAATCTTGTAGAGTCAGGCCCTGTACTATACGGCAGAACTGGTAGAGTCAGGCCCCGTACTATATGGCAGAGCTGGTAGAGTCGGGCCCTGTACTATACGACAGAGCTGGTAGAGTCGGGCCCTGTACTATACCGCAGAGCTGGTAGAGTCTGGCCCTGTACTATACGGCAGAGCTGGTAGAGTCAGGCCCTGTACTATATGGCAGAGCTGGTAGAGTCGGGCCCTGTACTATACGGCAGAGCTGGTAATCTTGTAGAGTCAGGCCCTGTACTATATGGCAGAGCTGGTAGAGTCGGGCCCTGTACTATACGGCAGAGCTGGTAATCTTGTAGAGTCAGGCCCTGTACTATACAGCAGAGCTGGTAGAGTCAGGCCCTGTACTATATGGCAGAGCTGGTAATCTTGTAGAGTCAGGCCCTGTACTATATGGCAGAGCTGGTAGAGTCAGGCCCTGTACTATATGGCAGAGCTGGTAGAGTCGGGCCCTGTACTATAAGGCAGAGCTGGTAGAGTCGGGCCCTGTACTATACTGCAGAGCTGGTAGAGTCGGGCCCTGTACTATATGGCAGAGCTGGTAGAGTCGGACCCTGTACTATACGGCAGAGCTGGTAGAGTCTGGCCCTGTACTATACGGCAGAGCTGGTAGAGTCAGGCCCTGTACTATATGGCAGAGCTGGTAGAGTCGGGCCCTGTACTATACGGCAGAGCTGGTAATCTTGTAGAGTCAAGCCCTGTACTATACGGCAGAGCTGGTAGAGTCAGGCCCTGTACTATATGGCAGAGCTGGTAGAGTCGGGCCCTGTACTATACAGCAGAGCTGGTAATCTGGTAGAATCAGGCCCTGTACTATACGGCAGAGCTGGTAGAGTCAGGCCCTGTACTATATGGCAGAGCTGGTAGAGTCGGGCCCTGTACTATACGACAGAGCTGGTAGAGTCGGGCCCTGTACTATACCGCAGAGCTGGTAGAGTCTGGCCCTGTACTATACGGCAGAGCTGGTAGAGTCAGGCCCTGTACTATATGGCAGAGCTGGTAGAGTCAGGCCCTGTACTATACGGCAGAGCTGGTAATCTTGTAGAGTCAGGCCCTGTACTATATGGCAGAGCTGGTAGAGTCGGGCCCTGTACTATACGGCAGAGCTGGTAATCTTGTAGAGTCAGGCCCTGTACTATACGGCAAAGCTGGTAGAGTCAGGCCCTGTACTATATGGCAGAGCTGGTAGAGTCGGGCCCTGTACTATACGGCAGAGCTGGTAATCTTGTAGAGTCAGGCCCTGTACTATACGGCAGAGCTGGTAGAGTCAGGCCCTGTACTATATGGCAGAGCTGGTAGAGTCGGGCCCTGTACTATAAGGCAGAGCTGGTAGAGTCGGGCCCTGTACTATACGGCAGAGCTGGTAGAGTCGGGCCCTGTACTATACGGCAGAGCTGGTAGAGTCAGGCCCTGTACTATACGGCAGAGCTGGTAGAGTCGGGCCCTGTACTATACGGCAGAGCTGGTAGAGTCGGGCCCTGTACTATACGGCAGAGCTGGTAGAGTCTGGCCCTGTACTATACGGCAGAGCTGGTAGAGCCAGGCCCTGTACTATATGGCAGAGCTGGTAGAGTTGGGCCCTGTACTATACGGCAGAGCTGGTAATCTTGTAGAGTCAGGCCCTGTACTATACGGCAGAGCTGGTAGAGTCAGGCCCTGTACTATATGGCAGAGCTGGTAGAGTCGGGCCCTGTACTATACGGCAGAGCTGGTAATCTTGTAGAGTCAGGCCCTGTACTATACGGCAGAGCTGGTAGAGTCAGGCCCTGTAATATATGGCAGAGCTGGTAGAGTCGGGCCCTGTACTATAAGGCAGAGCTTGTAGAGTCGGGCCCTGTACTATACGGCAGAGCTGGTAGAGTCGGGCCCTGTACTATACGGCAGAGCTGGTAGAGTCGGGCCCTGTACTATACGGCAGAGCTGGTAGAGTCGGGCCCTGTACTATACGGCAGAGCTGGTCGAGTCGGGCCCTGTACTATACTGCAGAGCTGGTAGAGTCGGGCCGTGTACTATACGGCAGAGCTGGTAGAGTCGGGGCCTGTACTATACGGCAGGGCTTGTAGAGTCGGGCCCTGTACTATACGGCAGAGCTGGTAGAGTCGGACCCTGTACTATACGGCAGAGTCGGGCCCTGTACTATACGGCACAGCTGGTAATCTGGTAGAGTCAGGCCCTGTACCATAGGGCAGAGCTGGTAGAGTCGGGCTCTGTACTATACGGCAGAGCTGGTAGAGTCAGGCCCTGTACTATACTGCAGAGCTGGTAGAGTCAGGCCCTGTACTATACGGCAGAGCTGGTAGAGTCGGACCCTGTACTATACGGCAGAGCTGGTAGAGTCGGGGCCCTGTACTATACGGCAGAGCTCGTAGAGTCGGGCCCTGTACTATAGGGCAGAGCTGGTAGAGTCGGGCCCTGTACTATAGGGCAGAGCTAGGAGAGTCGGGCCCTGTACCATAAGGCAGAGTTGGTAATCTGGTAGAGTCAGGCCCTGTACTATACGGCAGAGCTGGTAATCTGGTAGAGTCTGGCCCTGTACCATACGGCAGAGTTGGTAATCTGGTAGAGTCAGGTCCTGTACCATACGGCAGAGCTGGTAATCTGGTAGAGTCGGGCCCTGTACTATATGGCAGAGCTGGTAATCTGGTAGAGTCAGGCCCTGTACTATACGGCAGAGCTGGTAGAGTCAGGCCCTGTACTATATGGCAGAGCTGGTAGAGTCGGGCCCTGTACTATACGGCAGAGTTGGTAATCTGGTAGAGTCAGGTCCTGTACCATACGGCAGAGCTGGTAATCTGGTAGAGTCAGGCCCTGTACTATACGGCAGAGTTGGTAATCTGTTAGAGTCGGGCCCTGTACCATATGGCAGAGCTGGTAATCTGGTAGAGTCAGGCCCTGTACTATACGGCAGAGCTGGTAATCTGGTAGAGTCGGGCCCTGTACTATACGGCAGAGCTGGTAATCTGGTAGAGTCTGGCACTTTGTACGCTCCATGTCCCGTATGGCACATCTGGTACCTATGGTGGTGGTGTGGTGGAGTTGGTTACCTGTCTGCAGTGGAAGGGTGATGTGCTCTCTCCAGTCCAGCCTCACCACGTCTCTTCCTCCTCTCTCCAGCTGTCTGGCGATCGCTCGATTCAGAGCCTCTTTCTCTATTCGGTTGCTGACGTCCTGCAGGAAGTGGAGAGAATGAATCTATTTTTGTTACAGACGAGTCACCGAGAGGCGACACAGCATTGTCCCGGTGAGCTGTGTCCAGGGAGACCAGTAATGGCCGCTCATTGGATCCAACATTCCACCAAATAGGGGGGCAGCGAGACTCCAGAGCTGGGGAACCCACAAACTTCGATGGATCAGATGTACACAATCTAATACTAGCGCGCTCCCTCTGCCCAGATCTATACATACGGGGGTGGGGGGTGTCACACATACAGCTTCTTCTCCATGGTCAGTACAGTGGCTGCACTTTGCTGCTCCTCTGTTAGAGTATATTACAATATTATTTCTCATTGCAGTCAATCAGCAGAGATTCTCTCACACCTACTAATGGGAGAATCTGTGTAGGTGACCAGTCATGGTGACAGAGAACAGCGCGTATATACAATGTGAGCGAGTGGAGCCTGGCTGTTCTGTGATGGTAGGACGCTCTGAGTAGGGCTCCTCGGGGGAGAGGGGGTGGGGGGGCGGCGGACGGGTGTGTCTGAGGGTCCTTGTCAGTCATCTGCTGGATCAGGTGATGTGCTACAATGACAGGAAACAGCCATGTGATCAGATGGGAAGACCCCTCCAGCGTGGTGCCCTCACCCTTGGGTCAGGAGTGGTGGAACTCACCGTGGTTGTCTAGGCTCAGACAGTCCAGGTTTGAAGCTCCCAGTAGAATGTTGGCTTGCCGCTGCAGGGACTTGCCAAAAGGGCGTTTCCCCTCTGAGACCACACAGCCAGCAGAGAAGATATACACAATATAAGTCTGAAATAAAGACACCACCTATAGTCACAATAAACACTAATGGAGTCCGCTCAACGAGGACCTGATAATAGAGGACTCTACTCACCATACATTCCTCTTCTTCACTGAGTGACACAGGAGATCTATTTTTCAGTCCTGTCCACTGAGAGACAACAAAACCCTAAAAACAGGTTCACCGAGGACAACAGGACTGGGACTGCCTACAGATCAGAGCCAACCGAACGATCTTGCACCAGAAGCTGGCATCAGATGGGGCCACAAGCCCACCGGGGAGAACCTGGAAATCATGAACAAAGAACCAGGTGGCGGTCTTACACATCTCTTCTTCACTGAGTGAAACAGGAAACCATTAACTTCTGGGTTGTACTGCCTCCTACAGGACAACTGGACAAAAACAAAAAAGAGAAGGCTGATCCAAGATGACCCCTCCTGTACCCAGCATCCCTCAGCCTGGAGGGAGCTGTACCGAAAGCCCAAAAACCAAGGTGGAACCTGTGTCCCTCAATGTACTCCAAAAACAGAATTTTACATTCAGTACTATATTCTATTTTTCAGTCCTGTCCATTGAGAGACAAGAAAATCCTAAAACAGGTTCACTGAGGACAACAGGACTGGGGAAAAAAATCGATTTTAATCTTGAATCGAGTTGAGAGGTCAAATCGATTCAAAAATTTCAGCAAATCGATTTTTTTAGATTTTTTTTTTCCACCAGCACCAGGACCGGCGCTGACACCGCGCCAGTCCTGAGGACAGGATTTTTTAGTTGAGGCCGCGGCTTCTGCCTAGTCTGCGGCGTCCGGACTGGCGGAAGCCGCAGACTAGGCCGAAGCTGCGGCCTCGCCCAAAAACTCCGGGCCGCAGCTCCTCAGGACCCACGCGGTGTCCAAAAAAAAAAACACTCGATTCGAATCGTGAATTGAGTTTGTTTTAAAAAAAAAAAAATCGCATATTTTTTTTTTTTTGAGAAAATCTCCCAGCCCTAGCTGGGACTGCCTGCAGATCAGAGCCAACCGAACGATCTTGCACCAGAAGCTGGCATCAGAGGAGGCCACAAGCCCACTGGGAAGAACCTGGAAATCATGAACAGAGAACCAGGTGGCGGCCTTACACATCTGGGAAGAGCAGTGTGATGCTAAGAGCCCAAGAAACACTCAGATCTCATAGAGACCCCTGGATGGTAAACGAAGGAACCCGATTCATAGGATCAGAAGCCCGGATAATGGACTGTATGAGCCACCAAGGACCGGTTCACCTTCCCAAGGATCATCTGGAATGACCAGGAGAGAGTCAGTCTGAAGTAAGCAGTGGACGCTAGAGCTATCTCCCGCAGACTGAATCACATCCAGACAAGGAGGAGGGATCCTCTCGAAGAACCGGAGTTGGACCTCAGAAAGTTGCTGGCAGAAAGGATCACCACCATGTGGGTGAGAGGCTAAAGGGGAATACACCCCAATGGGTTCAGTGGGTACCACAAACCAGACTCAGATCCCTTGGATCACAAGGGAGAGAACATATAGGTCTCTAGAACTGGTGAGAGCAGAGCCTTGACATTGCTGAGGGCCAAATGCTGGTCCAAACTCATCTGTAAAGGAGGTAAAGATCCTTCCCATGGAGAATTTACCTCACGTCAATCCTTCTATGTATGGTGATAGTCATGGTGAGAAGGAGAATTCCTGGCTTACAGCATCAGGGAATGAAGACTTCAGAGATGTCCCTCAGGACTTGGGCTTAGAATTATGGTTACCCCAACCCCATGCCATTGAATCCAGCAATCCCGAAGCAGGATACAAAAATTGGTCAGTAAGAAAAAAGACCCAGGCAATCCGACCAAATCACAGTGTCCTCCTTTTCAGGTCAGAGTACTACATCCACAAGGGTCAGTCTAAGACAATGAGGATCACCAGAATATCCTCCTTCCCCTTCCTGCAATGCAAACTAGGAAGGAGTCTCAGGGAGGAGAGGCATAGATGTGGGTATACTGATCCCACCGAGCCACCAGAGCATGCACTCTACTCTACTACACCATTCCTGGAATTGGAGATAAACCTGTATAGTAACTTGTTCAACTGTGAGGTTATGAGGTCTAATCCATCCTCCTCCTCCAGGGACACCCCCAGGTCCGGGGACACCTCCAGGTCCGGGGACACCTTGGGGACACCTCTAGGTCCGGGGACACCTCTGGGACACCTCTAGGTCCGGGGACACCTCGGGCACACCTCTAGGTCCGGGGACACCTCTAGGTCCGGGGACACCTTCAGGTCCGGGGACACCTCTGGGACACCTCTAGGTCCGGGGACACCTTGGGGACACCTCTAGGTCCAGGGACACCTCGGGGACACCTCTAGGTCTGGGGACACCTCGGGGACACCTCTAGGTCTGGGGACACCTTGAGGTCCGGGGAAACCTCTAGGACACCTCTAGGTCCGGGGACACCTCTAGGTCCGGGGACACCTTGGGGACACCTCTAGGTCTGGGGACACCTCTAGGACACCTCTAGGCCCGGGGACACCTCTAGGCCTGGGGACACCTCTAGGTTCGGGGACACCTCTAGGACACATCTAGGTCCGGGGACACCTCTAGGTCTGTGGACACCTTTAGGTCCGGGGAAACCTCTAGGACACCTCTAGGACACCTCTAGGCCCGGGGACACCTTTAGGCCTGGGGACACCTCTAGGTCCGGAGACACCTCTAGGACACCTCTAGGTCCGGGGACACCTCGGGGACACCTCTAGGTCCGGGGACACCTCTAGGACACCTCTAGGTCCGGGGACACCTCGGGGACACCTCTAGGTCCGGGGACACCTCTAAGACACCTCTAGGTCTGGGGACACCTTGAGGTCCGGGGAAACCTCTAGGACACCTCTAGGTCCGGGGACACCTCTAGGTCTGGGGACACCTCTAGGACACCTCTAGGTCCGGGGACACCTCTAGGTCTGGGGACACCTCTAGGACACCTCTAGGTCTGGGGACACCTCTAGGACACCTCTAGGTCCGGGGACACCTCTAGGTCCGGGGACACCTCTAGGTGCAGATAAATGGTGGACAATCCTGGAACATGAACGTCTGCCCAGAACAGGGTTGGCTCTATACCTCTCTTACCACAGCGAGATTTCTGGTGTGTGTATATATTATATATATTACACACACACTAACTCTCCTGTATGCCCTGCAGGAAGAGCTGTGTGGTATATAGTGGGGGGAGGGGAGTATACAGATAGTATATAGGTGGGGAGTATATAGATAGTATATAGTTGGGGGAAGGGAGTATATAGATAGTATATAGTTAGGGGAAGGGAGTATATAGATAGTATATAGGCAGGCATGGGAGTATAGATAGTATATAGGTGGGGAGTATACAGATAGTATATAGGTGGGGGAGGGGAGTATACAGATAGTATATAGGTGGGGGAGGGGAGTATATAGATAGTATATAGGTGGGGGAGGGGAGTATACAGATAGTATATAGGTGGGGGAGGGGAGTATACAGATAGTATATACGTGGGGGAGGGGAGTATACAGACAGTATATAGGTGGGGGAGGGGAGTATACAGATAGTATATAGGTGGGGGAGGGGAGTATACAGATAGTATATAGGTGGGGGAGGGGAGTATACAGATAGTATATAGGTGGGGGATATATATACTGACTCTTGAAGGCCTGCAGGAAGAGGCGGTGTGGGATCTGCTCCATCTTGGTCCCCCGGGGGTGGTCCGGTGTTGGAAGGGCTGTCATGTTTCTTATGTGCCATGGGGGGGGTCACTCTTTCTCCTCCGCGACACTCATTGGCCGTCAACCTGCTCCTCCGCGCCGCTCATTGGCCGACAACCTGATCCTCCGCGCCGCTCATTGGCCGCCATGCTGCTCCTCCGTGCCGCTCATCGGCCGCCACGCTGCTACTCATTAGCTCGCCCACCTGTCCGTCACCCGCGGGCACGCTCTAAGCTTCATTATAGCAACTGCGGGAAGAGGAGCGTGAGGCATGCTGGGAGAAAGGGGCGGGGCCGAGTAAAGAGCGCAAATCTGACAGACTCCTCACAGGATTTCCCGGATATGGAGGTGTGACGTATGTACTCTGTATATACTATATATCCACAGTCCTATATATATCTCTATTTCCACTGACACCAGTGCTGGGGGTTAATAGAGCGTCCGCTGACACCAATGCTGGGGGTTAATAGTGCGTCCGCTGACACCAATGCTGGGGGTTAATAGTGCGTCCGCTGACACCAATGCTGGGGGTTAATAGTGTGTCCACTGACACCAATGCTGGGGGTTAATAGTGCGTCCGCTGACACCAATGCTGGGGGTTAATAGTGCGTCCGCTGACACCAATGCTGGGGGTTAATAGAGCGTCCGCTGACACCAATGCTGGGGGTTAATAGTACATCCGCTGACACCAATGCTGGGGGTTAATAGTGCGTCCGCTGACACCAATGCTGCGGGTTAATAGTGCGTCCGCTGACACCAATGCTGGGGGTTAATAGAGCGTCCGCTGACGCCAATGCTGGGGGTTTTAATAGAGCGTCCGCTGACACCAATGCTGGGGGTTAATAGTGCGTCCGCTGACACCAATGCTGGGGGTTAATAGTGCGTCCGCTGACACCAATGCTGGGGATTAATAGTGCGTCCGCTGACACCAATGCTGGGGGTTAATAGAGCGTCCGCTGACACCAATGCTGGGGGTTAATAGTTGTTAGAGAAATTATACTTTAAATGTCAGTTATTAAAGACGCCATTTGTTTATCATGGCCTAGAAATAAGCTATGAATCTAGGATTGAGCTAAAACTAGTAATAAATGGAGTCAGCAATATAATATGCTTGGATATGCAGTTTTCTGAATATATCCTGTATTTTTGTGTTGGCTTGGGGAGTTTTCAAGTCAGTATCCTGTAACCATTGTTAGATGAAGATAACAGTCTGTAACAGACACTTCCACCTTTCCTGTTCTGTCCAGAATAAAGTTGAAAATACATGAGACTGGGCATGTTTTATGACAGGAAAGGGGGGTGTCCAGGGCTTATAAAAAAAGACATGTACCACAGTATTTTCCTTAGAAATGACAATGACAGCATGAAGATGTAATGCTATTCATTTCTCTTGCATATGCAATAAATATTACCTTGATGCCCGAGGACGGTCTGAGATGGTGAATTATTTCGCTAACAATTTGGTCCTTCGAGGAGCCGGGAGTCCCCCGAGAAGCACTGGCCAACAGTGACCGATGACCGTACGGCAAAACTGTAAGTCCTCCGTCTTAAATTAGATGTTAAAAAGAGGCCGGTCCGCTGAACTAGTGCCTCCCGGGCAGCAACTTACCGGATCAGCACAAGAGACCGCTCTCGGGACAAGGTAAGATTTTTATTTTTATTTTATTATTAACCTTTTGTGTTAGACTTGATTAGGAATTTGATGAATAAGGGATCTGAATATATACATACAATATAGAGATTGATTGAATGTTTATCTGTTTCTGTCCTATCTGCTTTACTCTTGTTGAGGGGAAATAAGTGGTCACGTATTCCCCATATAGATCCGTCTGTGGCCATCCTGGATGGGCAGACCTAGTGACTAGCCCGCGTTTTGGGAAGACGCGCTCAGGGCGACCTGGCGGCAGTCGAGCACTGCGGGTGTTCTCTCTTGTGTGTTCTTGTTTCTTCTGGTTAATTGTCATTTGATATAGGGGTATGGTCCCATACTAATATCCGGGTGCAGATAAAGGAAATTTGTCGATTGGATCTTAGATCCAGACAGCCTTGTAAACTGCAGAAAATCCCTTGGGGACACATAAATACTCCTAGATCAAAATCTAAAGAAGCCCCTGTTGATACAAGGGTGTGGCCTGATAGATTTCTAGGCATATAAATACCCTTGGATCAAAAATACTTCCAGATAAAGAACCCCCCGTTGATACAAGGGTGTGGCCTGATAGCTTTCCAGGCATATAAATACCCTTGGATCAAAAATACTTCCAGATAAAGAACCCCCCCCCCCGATACAAGGGTGTGGCCTGATAGATTTCCAGGTAACAAATAGAGGACATTTGGCGGACCGCAGTGTTCATGCCAGCCTCATATGTTGTATTAATCCTGAGCAGGCACATAAATACCCTTGGATCAAGGACTGAAATATTAAATGTTTTGATAGGATGAAAGAACAGTCGGGAGAATTCAGTCTCCTCGTAATTCTGTAAATTCTCTCTACAAGTTAGTGAAGTAACGATGAAGGAACAGTCGGGAGAATTCAGTCTCCTCGTAATTCTGTAATTCTCTAAGACACCAGTGTTTTAGCAATACACAAGATCAGTAATCTAGAAGTGATATATCATGACTAGAAAGTCTGTGAGTGATTGCAAGTGATAAGATACTGTGTGCGTGTGTTGTGTCATTGTGAGAAGACATTAACAAAAAAAGAGCTCCGTGTGCACGATAAACAAAGTAGGTATGATCCATGGAAAATCTGTTGGTGTGAATGAAGATGTTAAGTATATGTGTAGTCTAGACAAAGAGAATGTGACATTTCTTTAAATGTGGAAAACAAAGTATGATTTTGATGCGTTTTTAAATAAGGATTATTGTGTAATACTGTGTAGAAAGCTTAAAAATGATGCCGGCATGAAAATAAGAAAACAGAAGAAATTAAGCCTTTCCCAGGCAAAGAAATGGCTTGAAGAGGCTAACCATAGCAAAGAGGAGGACAATAATATGACCGTCCTCTGAAGTTTAGTTCAGCAAGTATTGACTGAACAAAACGTAACAAACCAAATGCAACCTGACTCTCCACTGTTTGTTGTTCCCCCATGGTCACCTGGGTCACCCGCAGATGCAACCGATTCTCCTATGGCTGCAGCTAAACCCCCTCTCAAGATGACTCTTGCTGTCCAGAGGAGTCCACAAGGGACCCCCTTTACAGCAACTGTTACAAAATTTTTCGGGGACCTGGTGAACCAATTGATATCCCCCTCAGCAGGGGAACAAACAGAATGTGGAGAGGAAGAATTTCCACTAATTGAAGTTCCCAACCCTAGGGCAGGACAAAATGTAGGTGGTATAGTAGTCCCCAACACTATGATGGTATATCGCCCCTGGACCCTCGAGGATGTTAAAAAAAAACTACTGAAGGGGTACCACATCCCAAGGTCAACATAGCTCAAATCAGGGATGGTATCATGGGAATGATTGCTAACTATCATCTTATTGGGAGGGAAATAGAGCAGAATATCAGACAGATCCTGGGTCCCGACTGGCATCATGTAGTGGGAGAATTGGAGTGGATTAAACAATCAGGGAGTTGTGTTGCCTCATGATGATGCAGCACTAGAAAACAGGAGAAATGTTCTTATAACAAGGATAGAGAACAGAAGGATGGGAAACACCTGAACAAGGCCCCGCATTCAGGACTATGAAAACAAAAAAAAAACAAAAAAAAGAGAAGGGAGTGTTTCCTGTGAGGTAAAAGAGGTCATTTGGTAAAAGAATGTAGGTCAAACAGAGAGGAAGAAGCATGACTAGAAGATGTTAGTATGTCTGCAGAGAGAGATACAGAAGAAAATGATGAGAAAGAATCTGAAATTTTGGATGTGTGCGCTGTTGAAACTTGTTTGCATGCTAAAGTCAAGTCAGAAATAATCTTGGTTGTGAAGGGTAGATGGCTAACATTTCTCTGTGATACTGGGGCTTGTAGGACCCTAATACACCCGCTGGATATGAAAAAGGTAAAGAAAAAGGTATAGTATATGTAGAATCTGCAAAATGGGTTGATGCACCAGGAGGTCATGTCTGAAGGCCTTACTGTGGAAGATCCACAGACAGGTAAATAGGCTCAGTGAAAAATTGTCATTATGACTAAATGTCCTGTTAATTTGTTGGGTAGAGACATGTTGCACGCTCTTGATATTTCTGTCGTACCAGTGGAGGGAGGTCTCAGAGCCCATCGGCTGTGTGAAAAACAAATCACAGCCGTGGATAATGAGCCCTGATACTGGTACAGCCTGGAATTTGCAAACTGAGGGATTAAATATACCCAAAACCCTGGCAGAAATAATTGATGAAGAGTCTGTGAGGAAAAGGTATAAGGTCCAGGCAAACCTCTATTGCACCATGTACTACAGAAAGATCTCTGGGCCTGATAAGTTCTATGAGAAACAGTTAATGAGTCTCACTAACACTGAAGTTCTATTAAAATGTCTGTACTGTGATAAGGAAGGAAATAGCGTGGCTACTTGTCTCCTACCATAGCCTATTCTGCAAATATACAGGCAGGATACTGTACCTCATGTTTCGGTCACCCGGAACCCCAAGGTATCATGGCATGAGCTAGGAGAACTTATCACGAACTGGGTCCAACTGACAGATGAGAAACTAAAATCCAGAGGGATTCAGAGGTATAGGAGGCATAAGGGAGAGAAAGATGGGTGGAGACTCGTGCAGGATTTACAGGCAGTCAATGGGGCCATATTACCGAGGGCCCCGGTGGTCCCAGACATGCATGTCCTCCTGAACAAGCTCTACCCAGAGAACGAGGTATTTTCTGTCATCGATAACAGTAATCCTTCTTTTCCATTCCCTTACACAAAGACAGTCAGGTCTGGGTTGCATTTATGTACATGGAAAAAAAAAAGAGGTACACATACACTAGGTTATCCCAGGGATATTGTGAAAGTCCAACTATATTCTCACAAAGAATGTCCAATAATTTGTCTCGGTTTGTACCTCCCAGTGTGAGTTAAATTCTCTTGTATGTGGATGACATTCTGGTAGTAATGTATGTAAAATTACCATGGTTCTGATGCATTTCCTCGCAGACCAAGGTCAAAAGGTCAGCAAAGACTAATTACAACTGTGGAAAGAAAAGGTGAAATGCCTGGGTTACATTTTATCTCAAGAAGGTAGACTTTTGCATGAGATCCGAAAAGAGGCCATCCTTCAAGTCCCCAAATCACATACCAAAAAATAAATGATGTCATTTCTTGGCATGGCAAATGTCTGTAGAGCATGGATAGCAAATTATGCTATGGAGGTGTAGCCTCTTTCTGATCTCATCTATGGTTCACTAATGTCTGCAAAAGATTCCATTCAGTTGAATGTGTAAGCAGAGGATGCATTTACGAAGGTAAAGCACCTCATTGTGGGTTATGCTTAGCCTTCCTAATTAAAGTAAAACCTTTTATCAGACTGTAGATTGTAAGGAAGGATCTCACGGATGTTCCCTTTCTAGATGCTGACATTACCTTTTGTGTTGATGGGTCTTGTAAAAAGGACGATAAAGGGGTACATCAAACGGCATACGCTATAGTAACACATGACCAGGTCATTGAAGCCAGACCCCTTCCCAGTTCCTACTCTACACAACAAGCTGAAATTATTGCCCTATCCAGGGCCTGTAGTCTAGGGGAAGGGAAGAAAATAAATATTTATACAGACAGCCAATACGCTTTTTCTACTATACACATATTTGCCCAGCAATGGAAAAATAGGGGTATGATTAAGTCCACAGGTAAACCAATCTCACATAGAGATCTTATCCTGGCCCTTCTAGAAAATGTACAGAAACCAACACAAGTGGCTATTTGTAAATGTACAGCACACAGAAAGGCAACAGATCCAATTACTCTAGGGAATGCACTAACAGACAAAGATCGCAAGGGAAGCTGCTACAGGACCGCAAAAAAAACACACACATATACTATACAGGTCCCCAAGAAAATGGTGAGGTACGGAAAGCTATTGATAAAACATGGTTATCAGAAATGCAGAAAACATCACCGGCAGGTGAAAAACAAAAGTGGTTATCTAAAGGGGCAACGCTGGTCAATGGTATATACACAAGTACAGAAGGTAAACCCATCTTACCTACATCACTATTTAGATATGCTGCGTTATTGAGCCATGGGCAAGCCCATATCTCAAAAGGAGGGATGGTGCAGGTGATCAATAAGGTGTTCACAACATATGGGTTTATGAATGACTCTAGAGATTTTTGCCTCACATGTCCGCTTTGTACCAGATACCATGCTCAAGGTGCCCTAAGACCCTTAAGAGGTCATTTCCCACAACCCTCTTATCCCTTTCACACGATATGCATGGATTTTATGATTATTGTTGTTTATAAAGTGGGCGGAAGCTTTTCCTATGACACACCCAAATGGGCAATCAGTAGCCAAAGTACTTATTAAAGAGGTGATTCCATTTCATGGGATCCCCTCTGTGATTTACAGTGACAACGGCTCCCATTTTGTAAACCGAACAATACAACAAATTGGTAAATGGTACAATATTGACAAAAAAAAAAAAAACAGTGTCTACCACCCACAATCTGTGGGCACAGTGGAGAGACACAATGGTACCGTAAAGAGTAAACTAAGAAAATTGTTGAAGGAAACAGGGAAAAATAAATGGGTTTAGTGTTTGCCAATGGCATTGTTGAGTATAAGAATTACCCCTACTGCTAAGGACTAACACCGTATGAAATGCTGTATGGTAAACCTTATTATATTCCACAACTAGCCACCGTTCCTCTCCCTAAAGAATAGACTTGACTTGTATAATAAGAATGTTTTCATAAAATATTACTGGGTCAGAATGTGTAAATGAGAAAAAGAGCTACTCTAAGACTAAAATGCAAAGTATACCCCCATCAGTACAAGCATTACCAGGAAATTTTACTTGTTTCTCTAACAATGACAGTAATGGTACAAATGTTGGCACCCTATCCCCTGAATATTGTGTAATTACAACCCTTACTACAGACATTAAGTACCAACTAAAATGGTTTCAGGAACAGAAACGGCAATTGGCTGATGTTTGGTATTTGTGTGGAGATAAGAGTCTAATGCCGCGTACACACGGTCGGACTTTTCGTCTACAAAAGTCCAACGGACGCTGACGGACTAAAGCTGGCTGGTAATCCGATCGTGTGTGGGCTTCTCCGGACTTTCAACGGACTTTTTCAGCCTCAAATCCGACGGACTTTAGATTTGAAACATGCTTCAAATCTTTCCGACGGACTCGAGTCCGGTCGAAAAATCCGCTCGTCTGTATGCTAGTCTGACGGACAAAAACCCACGCTAGGGCAGCTATTGGCTACTGGCTATCAACTTCCTTATTTTAGTCCGGTGTACGTCATCACGTAAGAATTCGACGGACTTTTGTGTGATCGTGTGTAGGCAAGTCTGTTCGTTAGAAAGTCCGCCGCAAGTCCGTCGAAAGTCCGTCGAAAGTCTGTCGGACAGGCTGTCGGACTTTTGTAGCTGAAAAGTCCGACCGTGTGTACGCCCCATAAGGCCCAGACTGCCACCTAGATGGGAGGGTAGTTGTGCCCTTACCCGATTGCTGCTTCCCTTTTATATAGTTCCTATGAGTGATAAATCAATGAAACTACCAGGTAAATACTTTTTTAAAGGAATTAAGCGAGAAACACCACAAGGATCATTTGACAACCGAGTGTATATAGGTGTTCCATGAGGAGTTCCAGATGGAATTAAAGCGCAGAATCAAATAACAGCAGGACTCACCTCACTCTTCATATGAGTCCAGCCCAACAAGAACGTCGACTGGATAAACTACATCTACTACAACCAGCAGAGGTTTGTGAATTACATTAGAGATGCTATCAAAGGTATAGCAACACAATTGGACGCCACCTCTTTGACAGCGTGGCAGAACAGTATAGCGTTGGATATGTTGCTGGCAGAAAGGGGCGGGGTATGCAAAATGTTTGGCACCTTCTGCTGCACTTTTATTCCAAACAATACGGCACCTGATGGAAGTATCACCAAAGCCTTACAAGGCCTACAAATGCTATCCGAAGAATTAGCTGAGAACTCTGGTGTAGAGAACCCCCTGACAGGACTCTTTGAAAAATGGTTTGGTAAATGGGGTGATCTTGCAAAAAGTTTGCTTATCTCTATTGTCATGGCAGCCGCAGTTCTTACATTGTGTGGATGTTGCTGCATTCCCTGTATTAGGGGAATTCTTCAGAGACTGATTGACACATCTTTAACAAAAACTATGCTCCTCCAGAGCGACACGGAACTATACTCGGAACCTGATGATGAATTTACAACTCTCGCTAAGGACTTATCTGTCTAAATGATAATACCTGGTAAAATGAAAAACCTGGATATTTGAATTATTGACATTATTAGTATAAAAGGGGGGAGATGTTAGAGAAATTATACTTTAAATGTCAGTTATGAAAGACGCCATTTTGTTTATCATGGCCTAGAAATAAGCTATGAATCTAGGATTGAGCTAAAACTAGTAATAAAATGGAGTCAGCAATATAATATGCTTGGATATGCAGTTTTCTGAATGTATCCTGTATTTTTGTGTTGGCTTGGGGAGTTTTCAAGTCAGTATCCTGTAACCATTGTTAGATGAAGATAACAGTCTGTAACAGACACTTCCACCTTTCCTGTTCTGTCCAGAATAAAGTTGAAAATACATGAGACTGGGCATGTTTTAAGACAGGAAAGGGGGGTGTCCAGGGCTTATAAAAAAAAGACATGTACCACAGTATTTTCCTTAGAAATGACGATGACAGCATGAAGATGTAATGCTATTCATTTCTCTTGCATATGCAATAAATATTACCTTGATGCCCGAGGACGGTCTGAGGTGGTGAATTATTTCCCTAACAATAGTGCGTCCGCTGACACCAATGCTGGGAGTTAATAGTGCGTCCACTGACACCAATGCTGGGAGGTAATAGTGCGTCCGCTGACACCAATGCTGGGGGTTAATAGAGTGTCCGCTGACACCAATGCCGGGGTTAATAGAGCGTCCGCTGACACCAATGCTGGGGGTTAATAGAGCATCCACTGACACCAATGCCGGGGTTAATAGTGTGTCCGCTGACACCAATGCTGGGGGTTAATAGAGCGTCCGGTGACACCAATGCCGGGGTTAATAGTGCGTCCACTGACACCAATGCTGGGGGTTAATAGAGCGTCCGCTGACACCAATGCTGAGGGTTAATAGTGCGTCCGCTGACACCAATGCTGGGAGTTAATAGTGCGTCCGCTGACACCAATGCTGGGGGTTAATAGAGCGTCCGCTGACACCAATGCTGGGGGTTAATAGAGCTTCCACTGACATCAATGCTGGGGGTTAATAGTACATCCGCTGACACCAATGCTGGGGGTTAATAGTACATCCGCTGACACCAATGCTGGGGGTTAATAGTACATCCGCTGACACCAATGCTGGGGGTTAATAGAGCATCCGCTGACACCAATGCTGGGGGTTAATAGTGCGTCCGCTGACACCAATGCTGGGGGTTAATAGTGCGTCCGCTGACACCAATGCTGGGGGTTAATAGAGCGTTCGCTGACACCAATGCTGGGGGTTAATAGTGTGTCCGCTGACACCAATGCCGGTCACTCCTCTGACATACACCTGGATGACAAACCCCCAACAAGCATAGCGCCCCCCATTGATTTCCGTGCATTACCCTATGCCCCACAAGCCTGACAAAGTATCTCATGATGCGTTCCGCTTTTTTTATTTCCCGTGCATTTTGCCACATTTCTTGTAATGGGGTTCTCACATTTTGGGGGGACATTTACAATAAATGGCACTACAAGCGTGAGGCAGATATTTTTGCGTGTTCCGGGATTGCGTGGAAACGGGCATTTCTGTGTGCATTAACGGAACGCATAGATGTGACCGGAGACTGATATGGTGGAAAGTTGTCACCGCGGCATGCCGTGTTCCACCATATTTACATTTATATTCCTTTGTTCCCTGTTCCAATTTTTCCTTTTCCCCAAGTATGGGGCATGAGTGATTGTCCATACAGAGCAGGAGATCTATGGGGGAGGGGGGTGGTCAGTAGATCAATAGAGCATATGACTGGAAGCAGGGGGCCAAGACAAGAGGGGGGTCACATGACCCAGGCATTATGCTCGGGGGCAGGGCACAGGTGACAGGCTCCCTCTCCTAGCACCTCCTCCACAACATTACATCATACTCCTTTGCCCCGCCCCTAACTATTCTGCTCCACCCACTCCTCAGTCTGAATTCTCCTACACCGAGAGATTAGATGAGTCTCCCCCACATAAAGTCCCTGGCTCCGCCTCCTGCACAGGCTGATAGGTTCATGGAGCCTTCACTAACATGGTGGACCGCCCATAAGTCCTGGTCCATTGAGCAGCAGTCATTGGTTGCTAGAGATGCCGGCATGCCTAGCAACCAATGACTTCACGTGCCTGCCGTGTGCCCTGCAGCACATTTCTCTTGCCAGCTCCCACCTTCTGCCTGCCAGGCTATAGGGAGTTCTCCTACAGGTACACTGAGCTCTGTGATGGAGGCAACTAATCTATGGGGACACGATGATGAGGCAACTAATCTATGGGAGCAGTTTGATGGGGCAATTAATCTATGGGGACACTGATGGGGCAACTGATCTATATATGTACTCTGATGGGTGCAGCTAATCTAAGAGGACATTCTGATGGGATAACTCATCTATTGGGGCACTCTGATGGGGCAAGTGATTTGTGGGGGTACACGGATGGGGCCAACTGATTTATGGGGGAATCCGAAATACAAAAATGTACTATACTTCAGCTGAGCAGTCCTTAGATATGGTGGCTGCATTTGTTTTCTTTTCCCTTTGTCTTTGATCCTGCCAGTAACTTCCTGTCCTAGGGTGACAACACTCGCTGTACTGAATCTATGTTGTCACCGTAGGACAGAAAGTGTGTTTGGACTACAGAATACTCCCCCATGTCTATAACATAGTGAGGTGATGTTTTGTAGTCCACATAGAGAACTGGGACTGAAAACAGTCCAGAGACAACAAGAGCAGAAAGTTCTGAGCTCTGTATATTTCCGGCAGGATGAAAAGTGACATTTTTGCACTTGTAGAAGGGATAGAAGAATACGGTATATTCTATTTCTTCATGCAGACGTAAAGTTGCTGAGAGGTCCACTTTAAGGTCTGCCTGGAGTCCTGCTATGAAGCCTTGATTGCTGAGCTCTTCTTGTCCAGGATAGGGATTCTTACATCTTCCCTTCTTCTTGTCACAGGAAGAATACCTCAGCTCCTTGTTAAGTGAATATCAAGAGAAAGATGAAGTGAAGCAACAAAGAGCGCTGTGTGCCAAAGCCTGCCGAAGATCCTCCAAGGGTAAGTACTAGCAGATAACAGCCCCTGCTTCACCACAGCGACACACTTTAATCACCTTGCCTTAAGTGTGGACCCCCGAGCAGAGGAAATATTTTAGCACTTACTGGGCATGGACACGCCGTGGCCTCCCCTTTCCAACCCTCTAACCACCCTATTGGTCTGTGTAGCTTCCTGTCATACACGTACTGCATTATGACCACTAGATGGAGCTGAGGATCATCCTTATTTTCTTATTCCTGCTGGGGGGATGTCAGTGTCAGGATGGGGGGTGTCGGTGTAATATTCCTGGGGGGACGTCAGTGTCAGGATGGGGGTGTCGGTGTAATATTCCTGGGGGGTGTCAGGATGGGGGGTGTCGGTGTAATATTCCTGGGGGGGACGTCAGTGTCAGGATGGGGGGTGTCGGTGTAATATTCCTGGGGGGGACGTCAGTGTCAGGATGGGGGGTGTCGGTGTAATATTCCTGCTGGGGGGACGTCATTGTCAGGATGGGGGGGTGTTGGTGTAATATTCCTGCTGGGGGTTATGGGTGTAATATTCATGTTGGGGGTGTCGGTGTAATATTCCTTATGGGGGAGTATGGTGTAATATTCATGTTGGGTGGATATGGGTGTAATATTCATGTTGGGGCTTGTCGGTGTAATATTCCTGATGGGGGAGTATGGGTGTAATATTCATGTTGGGGGGGGTATGGGTGTATTATTCATGTTGGGGGGACGTTTGTGCAGGAAGTTCTTGTCGTATGATGGACACGGCGAGGATTTGGTCACACCTAGGTGTTCTGGATTCCCGAATCGGTGCAAAACGCAGCACACGCTTGCGATCCCTTTACTTTCAATATCACCCTAATCGAGGCCTGATTTTGCCGCGATTGTTGCCTGATGGCCTATGGGAAATAGGCGTCCCGCAATTTTTTTTGTGTGATTTGTCAGGTTACAATATTGTCCCATGATTGGTGTGCCATTGAAAATAACTGGATCACAATCTGGAATTCCGCCCGCGATCCGGAAGGCCTAGGTGTGATCGCAGCCTAAGCGTCTTCTATCAGTTGCTGGGTTCACCTTCTATAGATTCTGGGGGAACATTTTCTTCCTCAAACATTCCACACATTCGCTTCATTCTTCATTCCACCCTTGTATAGCGCTTTTCTCTCTGAGGACTCCAAGTATTGGAGAAGGCGTTGGCCGGGAATCGAACCCGGGTCAGCTGCTTGAAAGGCAGCTATGCTCACCACTGCACCACCAACGCAAGGTAGCATGTCTTTGTAGTGTGGGAGGAAACCGGAGTACCCGGAGGAAACCCACGCAAGCACAGGGAGAACATGCAAACTCCATGCAGATAGTGTCCTGGTCAGGATTTGAACCATGGACCCCAGTGCTGCAAGGCTAACCCCTAAGCCTCTGTGCTGCCTGTATGCGGCCTCTGTTCTCTAAGGCCCGCCCCCGCTGAACGGAGTTCATCAATTATGTCCACTCAAAGCGCCTCCAGAAGAAATCCAAACTTATCCTAAACTGCAATCTATGTATACAACACTCCAAAACACACCCAAAGAATACCGGCCTCCAACCTCCCCTTAGCCGGTCCAACACACGCCTGAGGGGGAGTATGGAAGAGGGAGAGAGGGAGGAAAGGAAGGGGGAGGTTAGGGGTAAGGAAGGGGTGTGGGGGTTCCCCCCAACCCTCACCCCCTTCTTTCTCCAACCTTCCCCCCCCTTTTCCTCCCTCTTTCCCTCTTCCATACTCCCCCTTCTTCAGGTGATTATGTTTTGGCGACGTATTGTCGAACCTTAAAGCTTCTGCAGAAGCTGCAGAAAGGTAAATAGAGGGCTGATGGGAAGACCCTCCGGTTACTGGAGTGGCAGCTCGCACCAGTGTAGGGACCTGTGTTGGTACAGCCGTACCTGGTCCCAGGGAGGCTTCCTCAGACTTTTTGTTGAGTCTTCTTCTAGGAACAGCCAATTGTCTTGTTTGTCCAGCTGCATTGATAGTTGGCGATTCAGAAGTTCCAAAAACGAAAATGGAGGGCTGATGGGAAAATCCTCTGGTTACTGAAGTGGCAGCCACCAGTGTAGGGACCTGTGTTGGTACAGCCATACCTGGTCTCTCTAGAGGGTTCCTTAGAATTTTTGTTGAGTCTTCTTCTAGGAACAGTCAATCATCTTGTTTGTCCATTTACATTCATAGTTGGTGATTCAGAAGCTCCAAAAAGGGAAATAGAGGGCTGATGGGAAGGCCCTCTGGATACTGGAGTGGCAGCCGCCACCAGTGTAGGGACCTGTGTTGGTAAAGCCGTACCTGGTCCCTGGGAGGGCTCTTCAGACTTTTAGTTGAGTCTGTGATTCAGAAGCTGCTGATGAACGTCACATTCTGCCAGAGTCTCAGTGGTAATGCCACAATCTGCCGGTGTCTTAGTGGGAAAGTTACATTCTGCCCGAGTCTCAACAGAATCGTTGCATGCTGGAGGAGTCTCGATGTGAATGACACGTGGTTGATTTAACATTTTTTCCACCCTCTTGGTTATTTTCTTTCCCAACAGAGCTGCACCCTGCTCATTTAAGTGCAGTCCATCCCTGCTGTAGAGCAAGTGACCAATTGAAAAGTCAGTCCAGGTCTCCATGAAGCCAAACCCCTCCTTCCTGCACCAGTTCTTCAGCCACTTGCTAAGCTCCCTAAGCTCCTGTTGCCTCCTTGGTGTGGCTCGAGGTACAGGCAGTATTTCTGAAAATGCTGCCTTGGAGGTCCTTTTCTTCAATATAGCCCCTAAGTCCCTGAAATCATTTTGTAGGGTGCTCCATTTTCTTCTAATGTTGTCATTGGTTCCAATATGTACCATGACAACTGGATCCTCCCCAGCCCCATCCAACAATCCGTCCATCCGATCTGCAATGTCCCGAACTCGTGCGACTGGGAAACAATATACTCTTCGTTGATCGCGGTCATTCTGACAGATTGCCCTCTCTGTCCCTCTAATAACAGAGTCCCCTACCACCAGGATCTGCCTATCCTTTTCTTTAGGCTTGCCCTCATCTTCATGGGAGGAGATATTCAAATGGCTGCCCTGGTATTTTGGTGGGTTCTCAACATAAACCTCACATTGTGCTGTAGTCTCAACATGAATGTGACATTCAGGTGGTGTCTCAATGTGAATATCACATGCTGGTGGAGTATCCGTGTGAATGTCACATGCTGGTGGAGTATCCGTGTGAACGTCACATGCTGGTGGAGGCTCCATGTGAATGTCACAAGCTGGTGGTGTCTCCATGTGAACGTCACATGCTGGTGTCGTCTCCGTGTGAACGTCACATGCTAGTGGAATCTCCATGTGAACATCCCATGCTGGTGAAGTCTTCATGTGAACGTCACATGCTGATGGTGTCTTCGTGTGAACGTCACATGCTGGTGGCGTCTCCGTGTGAACGTCACATGCTGGTGGTGGATTTAACATTTTTTCCACCCTCTTGGTTATTTTCTTTCCCAACAGAGCTGCACCCTGCTCATTTAAGTGCAGTCCATCCCTGCTGTAGAGCAAGTGACCAATTGAAAAGTCAGTCCAGGTCTCCATGAAGCCAAACCCCTCCTTCCTGCACCAGTTCTTCAGCCACTTGCTAAGCTCCCTAAGCTCCTGTTGCCTCCTTGGTGTGGCTCGAGGTACAGGCAGTATTTCTGAAAATGCTGCCTTGGAGGTCCTTTTCTTCAATATAGCCCCTAAGTCTCTGAAATCATTTTGTAGGGTGCTCCATTTTCTTCTAATGTTGTCATTGGTTCCAATATGTACCATGACAACTGGATCCTCCCCAGCCCCATCCAACAATCCGTCCATCCGATCTGCAATGTCCCGAACTCGTGCGACTGGGAAACAATTTACTGTTCGTTGATCGCGGTCATTCTGACAGATTGCCCTCTCTGTCCCTCTAATAACAGAGTCCCCTACCACCAGGATCTGCCTATCCTTTTCTTTAGGCTTGCCCTCATCTTCATGGGAGGAGATATTCAAATGGCTGCCCTGGTATTTTGGTGGGTTCTCAACATGAACCTCACATTGTGCTGTAGTCTCAACATGAATGTGACATTCAGGTGGTGTCTCAATGTGAATGTCACATGCTGGTGGAGTATCCTTGTGAACGTCACATGCTGGTGGAGTATCCTTGTGAACGTCACATGCTGGTGGAGTCTCCGTGTGAACGTCACATGCTGGTGGAGTCTCCGTGTGAACGTCACATGCTGGTGGAGTCTCCGCGTGAACGTCACATGCTGGTGGAGGCTCCGTGTGAACGTCACATGCTGGTGGAGGCTCCGCGTAAACGTCACATGCTGGTGGAGTCTCCGTGTGAACATCACATGCTGGTGGAGGCTCCGTGTGAACGTCACATGCTGGTGGAGTCTCCGTGTGAACGTCACATGCTGGTGGAGGCTCCGTGTGAACGTCACATGCTGGAGTCTCCGTGTGAATGTCACATGCTGGTGGAGGCTCCGTGTGAACGGCACATGCTGGTGGAGGCTCCGTGTGAACGTCACATGCTGGTGGAGTCTCCGTGTGAAGGTCACATGCTGGTGGAGTCTCCGTGTGAACGTCACATGCTGGTGGAGTCTCCGTGTGAAGGTCACATGCTGGTGGAGTCTCCGTGTGAACGTCACATGCTGGTGGAGTCTCCGTGTGAAGGTCACATGCTGGTGGAGTCTCCGTGTGAACGTCACATGCTGGTGGAGTCTCCGTGTGAACGTCACATGCTGGTGGAGTCTCCGTGTGAACGTCACATGCTGGTGGAGTCTCCGTGTTAGCGTCACATGCTGGTGGAGTCCCCGTGTGAACGTCACATGCTGGTGGAGTCTCCGTGTTAGCGTCACATGCTGGTGGAGGCTCCGTGTGAACGTCACATGCTGGTGGAGGCTCCGTGTGAACGTCACATGCTGGTGGAGGCTCCGTGTGAACGTCACATGCTGGTGGAGGCTCCGTGTGAACGTCACATGCTGGTGGTGTCTCCATGTGAACGTCACATGCTGGTGGGGACTCCTTGTGAACGTCACATGCTGGTGGAGTCTCAATGTAGCTTTCATATTCTGTCTCGCTCACTGGGGTAGTCCTGCCTTGTGAGCTGTGTCTGCAGTAAATACCGCGTACATCTGCAATAAAAAAGAATCAGATTTAGCACCTTCACCTACATTTTATATATATATATATATATAACATAAAATTATGGAGAGAAAAGTTCAAAATTCCAGTGCAAGGGACAATAAATAATCCCAACATGACAGGGACACAGGGATGACTAATGGCCTTCATATAAAAATTTTGGTTGCTTGGCAGTTATGCCAACCCACTAAAATGAAAAAGGGGTCTGATTCTTCACTTTCGGGTGCGGTGGAGTAATCTGCAGTGCTTCTGTTTATTATTATTAAACACCCGTGATGATGAATGCGGACATATTTAATAAATAGCATCCCCCAGGACACCTACAGTGTCCCATCTGATAACAAATAGAGATCATACACCCATCAGCATGACCAACATACACATAAGAAGGGCCTGAAGATCAAACCTACCATGCGTATCCTCAAAACTCACCGTATCTGTCAGAACAAAGACATAGCAGCCACCTCCTGCTCCATGGCCGGCTCTGTGGCTGGGGCCACCAGTCCCGTCTGGCCTGGTGGCCGCTATGTCTTTGTTCTGACAGATACGGTGAGTTTTGAGGATACACTTGGTAGGTTTGATCTTCAAGCCCTTCTTATGTGTATGTTGGTCTTGGTGATGGGTGCATGATCTCTATTTGTTATCAGATGGGACGCTGTAGGTGGCCTGGGTACCTCTTCTTACATCAGTTTTGGACCCTTTAGTAGTGTGCATTAGCTTGATTACATTCTATATACATGGTGAGTTTTATGTTCATGTTGTGTGCTTCTCTGTATAGTGCTGACCCTCATTGATATTCATTAGGGGTGCAACGGATCAAAAAACTGACGGTTCGGATCATTCCTCAGATCAGGAGTCACGGTTCGGATCAACAAAAAAAATCTCCCCCACTGTAATATCCACAATCTCCCCCACTGTAATATATTAGCAGGGTATGGCAGAGTATTGCAGGGTATTGGCAGGGTATTGGCGGGTATATTGGCAGAGTATTGGCAGAGCATTGGCAGGGTATGGAAGAGTATTGGCAGGATATGGAAGAGTATTGGCAGGGTATGGCAGGGTATGGCAGAGTATTGGCAGGGTATGGCAGAGTATTGGCAGGGTATGGAAGAGTATTGTCAGGGTATGGCAGAGTATTGGCAGGGTATGGAAGAGTATTGTCAGGGTATGGAAGAGTATTGTCAGGGCATTGCAGAGTATTGTCAGGGCATTGCAGAGTATTGGCACTGCTGCCATCCGAACTCTCCCCTACACTGTACAGATCAGTACACAGAGGGGAGAGAGGAACCGGCCTCAAGACATAACGCCGGTTTGTTACAAGTGATCGCTCTGTCATTTGACGGAGCCATCACGTGGCAAACGGCCGCCAGGTGTACCAAGATGGCCGCCGCTCCTGAGCTAGGCTGAAGCCGCAGCCTTTCCTATGGCCGAGGCCACAGAGCGCTCTGCGGATCGCGGGTGTCCCGATCCACGGAGGTTGATCCGTACGGATCACGGATCAATGATGATCTGTTGCACCCCTAATATTCATTGAACATATTTATGTTGTTATATCTTTTTGATACACATTTACTTTGATAACAGAAATGTTAATTTACGGTCATGCATAATTACTAAAAATTCTTTATGCAAATTTTTGGAATTATTGTTGTTTATTTTTTATTTTGATTGTATTTGTCTTTTTGTAGCTACATATTGCTTTATAAGCTCCTGAAGAAGCTGAAAAGTGAAACATGTCAAGCAACAAGCATCATGCTGGTTACAGTAACTACTTTATGTGTATATTGTACATGTGCACTGAATTGTCTTCATGAAATGTGGACAACATTCATTGTCCCCCCGTTTCTTTTAAAACTTTGGACTCCCATAACAATGTTTTTATAAAAAAATATATTTTTGTGTGTTTTTTTGCACCATTAAAGAAGATCCTGTTCCTTTAAAGCCTGTTATAGAGCACAGTGCTTGTGCTGAGTATGAAATAGTTGGCTGATCCTACCAGTTTCTACCATCCCCCCTCTGCGCTGACTCCCATGTATCAGGGCTGCAGAGCACTGACACCGGAGTCCTGACAGAGGCTTCTTACCACGTGATCATTGCGTAAACCTGGAAGTGCCAGGAAACAGCATTCCTCGGTTCGCGCTGACAGGGAGAGCCAATCGGCAGCTCTCTCTATCAGAGGGGGGTCTGTGCTGATAATCAGCACATTGATTATCAGTGCAGCCCCCATGAGAGGTGCCCAACAACTGCCAGCAGTGCCCCCTCAAAGTCTCTCAGTGCCCACCACAGTGCCAATCAGTGCCCACCACAGTGCCAATCAGTGCCCATCACAGTCCCCACCACAGTGCCAATCAGTGCCCATCAGTGCTGCCTATAAGTGTCCATCAGTGCTGCATATCAGTGCCAACTCATCAGTGCATCCTTGTGCCTGTGCATTATTTATAAATAAAACGCTTTCTACTTGGATTAAAGAGGAAGGAATCCCATTGATTTTAACAGTTTCAAAAAACATTTCTATTTCTGGCATGTTGGGAATGCTAACTGTCACATTGGTTGCGCTCTCAACCAAACTGTCAAACCATCCAATGGCTGGTGTCATAACGGATCACATGTGCAGCATTATGGCAGTTGAAGATTCACCACTTCAATACCGGCACTTCCCCCCCTTCCTGCCCAGGACAATTTTCAGCTTTCAGCTCTGTCCCACTTTGAATGACAATTACGCGGTCATACAACACTGTACCCAAACTACATTTTTATAATTTTCTTCCCACAAATAGAGCTTTCTTTTGCTGGTATTTCATCACCTTGGGGTCTACAAAAGACCCAATTTTTGAACAAAAAAACTTTTTTCTTATTTTGTCATAAAATGTTGTTTTCTCCTTCACTGATGTGCACTGATGAGTTGGCACTGATATGCAGCACTGATGGACACTTATGGGCAGCACTAAATGGGCACTTATAGGCAGCACTGATGGGCACTGATTGGCACTGTGGTGGGGACTGTGATGGGCACTGATTGGCACTGTGGTGGGCACTGAGAGACTTTGAGGGGGCACTGCTGGCAGTTGTTGGGCACCTCTCATGGGGGCTGCACTGATAATCAATGTGCTGATTATATTATTGGAGTGATCTATATCTATCTATATATATATATATATATAAAATATAAATGATTGGGGTGATATATATAATTATTATTGGAGTGATCTATATACACATCAGGAGTCCGCTGCTGCCTGATGTCATCACTGGACTCCTCCCCCTACTGCCTTATATGGACTTGTTTACTCCTTATATGCAAATGAGGCATCTGGCTGGGGCTACGTCGCCATGACAATAACTGACATGACTGCACTGGACCTCCTATGAGAAGGATTGTGTATGTGACGTTTCTATGGTAATATCTCCATCCCATAATAATACCATCCATTCCTTCATGTCTAAAGACTTCATTCACAAGGCCGGAAGAGCTGGATATTGTGATCCCCAATAAATTATTGGGGTGATATATATATTATTATTATTGGGGTGATCTATATATATATATATATAGATCACCCCAATCATATATATATATATATATATATATATATATATATATATATATATATATATATATATATATAGATCATCCCAAAAATAATTTTATATATATATATATATTATTGGAGTGATCTATATATACATCAGGAGTCCACTGCTGCCTGATGTCATCACTGAACTCCTCCCCCTACTGCCTTATATGGACTTGTTTACTCCTTATATGCAAATGAGGCAGCTGGCTGGGGCTGCGTCGCCATGACAATAACTGACATGACTGCACTGGACCTCCTATGGCAAGGATTGTGTATGTGACGTTTCTATGGTAATATCTCCATCCCATAATAATACCATCCATTCCTTCCTGTCTAAAGACTTCATTCACAAGGCTGGAAGAGTCGGATATTGTGATCCCCCAATAAATTATTGGGGTGATATATATATATATATATATTATTATGATTATTGGAGTGATCTATATATATATATATATATATTATTGGGGTGATATTGATGAGATATTAGTTATGAATGTGCAATCATTGTGTTTTGGGGGAGATAACTGATCAGTATGACTCCTCCTCCTCCCCTCCCCCATTAATAAAAAGCTTTTTTTGCTGCAGTGGACAAGAAATCCAAATAAAAAATAAAATAAAGAAATGTTCTCTTTGTGGGGTGCAGAGGTGACATTTGGGGGAAGTCTTTAGACAGGAAGGAATGGATGATAGTATTATGGGATGGAAATATTACCATAGAAACGTCACATACACAATCAGACTGTGATAGAGATCGGAGGGAGAAGGAAGGAGTTTTGTATTCTCTGCAGTTTTGCTCATTATTTGATAATATAATAATGGGGATGATTTGGATAAAGAATGTTTATCAGATACGGAATCTTCTGAACACCAACAAAGAAGGAAATGTATTTGTTATACTGGGAGTCTGGATCTTCCAGCACCTGAAATTCCCACCGAGCTTTATCTGACAGAGGAGATGATATAAAGATCAGATTGTGGCTTATCAATCACTTTAATATCTCCTTTTGTTCTATAATTCTATGAAAACAAATAATCAATAATTTGATCGATGAGTGTAGGTGACTTATCCAGAGTACTTTTTGTATCTATCACTATCCATAACACTTACCAATTTTGGTGTCTGTATATCGGTGATGTCCATTGACTTTACAGCCGGAACCGAAACATCCAACAACGGCTCTGAAACAGCCGCGCACAATCCTCTTCATTTTGGGGGGCTTTTTGGTTGGGGTATCTGCAGGCTGGTCACTGATACCTCCTACCATTGCCCCTCCTTTGCTGGCTTTCTCTTTGGTGTTTTTCAGAGAAAGAAGCCGATTACATTTAAATCGGTTCATTATTAGGAATAAAGAAACTCGCTTTAAATGTATGATAATAGAAATCGCAATGAAATTGAATTGAACAAAATCAAATCCAATAAAATCGCAAGAAATATCTCAGGAGAGATAAGAAGCACGTATTCACTGGTCAGTGATCTCTGAGCTTCTGAGAGCTCACTGACCTGCGTCTGGCTATATAGAGACTCAGCCGATGACATCATAGGCAGAGGGACCAATCAGATCGCAGAGTGCAGTCAGGTGACCTTTTTTTTTTTTTTTTTTGAAAAATAACTGACGATTTTTCTTAAAGGAGCCACGTCCTTATTTGTGAGCTTTGTGAATTCAGCCTGTAGGATCAGTATACGGATCTAATAGGGATATACGGCTCCTGGAAGAACATGTTATTGTGAATGAGATTTAACCCTTACAGTCCCATGGCTGAAATAAAGATCTCTATTCTTATGATAACATTGTGAATGGAGCCTTAGAAATCCTCCATCAAATATTTTATTTTATTTTATCATTATTACACACCAATTATTTCTCCATGTTTAACCCTTTCACTGCCAAATCAAATGTTTTCCCTTTCATTTATGAAACCAATTCCCCTCCCCCTTTTGTTTTTAACCCTTGCACTACAAAATCATAATTTTTTAAATTTTTAACCCTTTCTATGAACCATTTTTTTTCAAAACACAGATTTTTGTAAGTTTTTTTTTTTTTAACCTGTTCAGCGCCAAACCAACTTCTTTTCTTTTTTATACCCACCCCTCCCCCCCTTTTTAATCCTTTTACCGACAAAACCAAAATGTGTTTTTTACATTTCTTGCCCAAATGTAAAATTATCACTAAAGGAAAACTTGTTTATTGTTAGTGTTGGATGGAGTGGAGAGGGATTAGAGCCCCTGTCAGGTTTGTATTGCTGTCTGCGCCCCCTTTAGGAAGATTCATTCTCTTCAACTGCCTAATTCTTTCAGTTTTTAACCCTTTTACTACCAAACTATATTGTTCATTTGTTTCAACCCTTTAACTGTCAAACCAAGTAACCCCTCCCCCTCCCCTTCCCCTACACACACACACATTTTAACTGCCACTTTCACTGCCAAATCAGTTTTTTTTTTTTTTCATTTCTCCCCCATATGTTTCATTAGGAAAATGTTTTTATTGTTGGTGTTAGATGGAGTGGAGAGGGATTAGAACCCCTGTCAGGTTTTTATTGCTGTCTGTGCCCCCTTTAGGGAGCTTCATTCTCTCTATTTACCAACAAAAGTGAAAGAAACATTCCAGATTTTGGGTTGTCACCAGAACAGGAAGAAGAGGGAAAATCCTCCAATGGGGACACTAGTTCTGGTGACACCCAGGGATGATGTCACTTTGGGAGGATTTCTCTCACTTCCTGTTGTATCCCGGAGATCTCCTGTATCGGTTCTTTATATTTATCATTATATAGAGAGATTTCAGAATAAATGGCCTTTTTTATAAAACTTTACATATTAAGTAAATTATATATCACTCCTTTTTAAGGTCATTAATCGATTAATCTAAACAATAATCAGCAGACTAATCGATTATGAATATAATCGTTAGTTGCAGCCCTAGTGTGTGTGTATATTATATATATATATATGTGTGGGGGGGGGTGACATGCATTGTGATATATGTATGTGTGTGTATATTATATATATCACAATGCATGTCACCCCTTCCCCCCACACACACATATATATATATAATATACACACATACATATATCACAACGCATGTCACCCCATCCCCCCCACACATGTGATATATGTATGTGTGTATATATTATATATATCACAATGCATGTCACCCCCTCCCCCCCCACATATATATATATATATATATATATATATATATATATATAATATATACACATACATATATCACAACGCATGTCACCCCCCCCCCCACACACACACACACACACACACATACACATTAGTGATATTTATATATATATAAATGACCAATAGCGAAGCTCGGTGGGAATTTCAGGTGCTGGAAGATCCAGACTCCCAGTATAACAAATACATTTCCTTCTTTGTTGGTGTTCAGAAGATTCCGTATCTGATAAACATTCTTTATCCAAATCATCCCCATTATTATATTATCAAATAATGAGCAAAACTGCAGAGAATACAAAACTCCTTCCTTCTCCCTCCGATCTCTATCACAGTCTGATTGTGTATGTGACGTTTCTATGGTAATATTTCCATCCCATAATAATATCATCCATTCCTTCCTGTCTAAAGACTTCCCCCAAATGTCACCTCTGCACCCCACAAAGAGAACATTTCTTTATTTTATTTGTTATTTGGATTTCTTGTCCACTGCAGCAAAAAAAGCTTTTTATTAATGGGGGAGGGGAGGGGGAGGAGTCATACTGATCAGTTATCTCCCCCAAAACACAATGATTGCACATTCATAACTAATATCTCATCAATATCACCCCAATAATATATATATATATATATAAATAGATCACTCCAATAATCATAATAATATATATATATATATATATATATCACCCCAATAATTTATTTAGGGAAACACAATATCCGACTCTTCCAGCCTTGTGAATGAAGTCTTTAGACAGGAAGGAATGGATGATATTATTATGGGATGGAGATATTACCATAGAAACGTCACATACACAATCCTTGCCATAGGAGGTCCAGTGCAGTCATGTCAGTTATTGTCATGGCGACGTAGCCCCAGCCAGCTGCCTCATTTGCATATAAGGAGTAAACAAGTCCATATAAGGCAGGAGGGGGAGGAGTCCAGTGATGACATCAGGCAGATATATATATATATATCACAGTGGTGCAGTGGGTAGCACTTTCGCCTAGCAGTAAGAAGGGTCGCTGGTTCGAATCCCAACCACGACACTACCTGCTTGGAGTTTGCATGTTCTCCCTGTGCCTGCGTGGGTTTCCTCCGGGTACTCCGGTTTCCTCCCACACTCTAAAGACATGCTGGTAGGTTAATTGGATCCTGTCTAAATTGTCCCTAGTATGTATGAATGTGAGTTAGGGACCTTAGATTGTAAGCTCCTTGAGGGTAGGGACTGATGTGAATGTACAATGTATATGTAAAGCGCTGCGTAAATTGACGGCGCTATATAAGTACCATAAATAAATAAAAATATATATATATATATATATATATTACCCCAATATTAATGATATATATATATATCAGTGGGGGGGGGTGGTAAATATGTTATGAACGATGATGAGTTGTTTAATTTATTGATCAATTTTGGATTGGAGGATTGGATATTATAGCGCCCTGTACCCCATTATTTCTATGATTTATATTGCTGGGGGGGGATGGTACAATTACCATCATATATCAGTGATTGGGAGGGGAGGGGGGGTCACCTATTTCTGGTATATAGTATATATCCATTACCCAACCATTCCTCACCATACACACCTCTGATTGTCAATAGAACTATCAATCACCCCTCCATATAATAAATGTCACTTTATTACACCCCCCATAAGAAAGCTACATCTGTCTGTATGATCACTGGGGGAGAGGGGGGGTGTAATGATCACTGGGGGGAGAGGGGGGGTGTAATGATCACTGGGGGGAGGAGGGGTGTAATGATCACTGGGGGGGAGAGGGGGGGTGTAATGATCACTGGGGGGGAGAGGGGGGGTGTAATGATCACTGGGGGAGAGGGGGGGTGTAATGATCACTGGGGGAGAGGGGGGGTGTAATGATCACTGGGGGAGAGGGAGGTGTAATGATCACTGGGGGAGAGGGGGGGGTATTTAGAAGTAAAAAAACAAAATAGTTTGATTTCCAATATTTCATCATAGAATCCATTCAATCAATAATCGTTTATCATCGTCATGGTGATGGGAATAATTGGTGTCGGTCCAGCACAGGATTTATAGGGAGATTTATGAAGCACCCCGTGATGTGTGGGGTACCGTACCCCGCATTTCTATGGGGGATCTAATAAAGGGGGTCCGACCCGCTACTAGCAAGGGGGAAATAATAAAGTGGCCGGTGAGTGTACAGTATATATACAGTATCTGACAAAAGTAACTGCACCCCTCAGTCACATGTATGTAAATCTTTTCTTCTATCTTCTCATGTGACAACACTGAAGAAATGACACTTTGCTACAATGTAAAGTAGTGAGTGTACAGCTTGTATAACAGTGTAAATTTGCTGTCCTCTCAAAATAACTCAACACACAACCATTAATGTCTAAACCGCTGGCAACAAAAGTCAGTACACCCCTACGTGAAAATTGGGCCCAAAGTGTCAATATTTTGTGTGGCCACCATTATTTTCCAGCACTGCCTTAACCCTCTTGGGCATGGAGGTCACCAGAGCTTCACAGGTTGCCACTGGAGTCCTCTTCCCCTCCTCCATGACGACATCACGGAGCTGGTGGATGTTAGAGACCTTGCGCTCCTCCACCTTCCGTTTGGGGATGTCCCACAGATGAACAATAGAGTTTAGGTCTGGAGACATGCTTGTCCAGTCCATCACCTTTACCCTAATGGCTGTGTGTTGAGTTATATTGAGGGGGCACCTAATTTAACACACCTGCTCCCCATTCACACCTGAGACCATGTAACACTAACGAGTCACATGACACCGGGGAGGGAAAATGGCTAATTGGGCCCAATTTGGAGATTTTCACTTAGGGGTGTACTGACTTTTGTTGCCAGTGGTTGAGACATTAATGGCTGTGTGTTGAGTTATTTTGAGGGGACAGCAAATTTACACTGTTATACAAGCTGTACACTCACTACTTTACATTGTAGCAACGTGTCATTTCTTCAGTGTTGTTACATGAAAAGATAGAAGAAAAGATTTACAAAAATGTGAGGGGTGTACTTACTTTTGTGAGATACTGTGTATACGTGATCCGACACACAGCTGCTGCCCTTGTAGCCGTAAAACTGGTAACTGGTCAAGTTTAAGGTATATTACAAAAAAAAACATACAGTGGGACAAAAAAGTATTTAGTCAGCCACCAATTGTGCAAGTTCTCCCACTTAAAAAGATGAGAGAGGCCTGTAATTGTCATCATAGGTAGACCTCAACTATGAGAGACAAAATGTGGAAACAAATCCAGACAATCACATTTGTCTGATTTTTGAAAGAAGTTATTTGCAAATTATGGTGGAAAATAAATAAATTTGGTCACCTACAAACAAGCAAGATTTCTGGCTCTCACAGACCTGTATCTTCTTCTTTAGGAGGCTCCTCTGTCCTCCACTCATTACCTGTATTAATGGCACCTGTTTGAACTTGTTATCAGTATAAAAGACACCAGAAGCAAAAAATTGTAGACCTGGACCAGGCTCCTACATCTTTCAGTTCTCCTCACAAAAAAAGGTGAAGGGAAAATTCTTCCAATGGGGACATCTCTGTTTATAATACCAGAATCAGTTATTTCCTCTCTCTTTGGAGAAATGTTCTCTACTTCCAGTTTTCTCTATAACTGGATATGTGAAATGATATTCGGTGAGCAATAGG
Organism: Aquarana catesbeiana; assembly: GCF_042186555.1. Lineage (NCBI taxonomy): Eukaryota > Metazoa > Chordata > Amphibia > Anura > Ranidae > Aquarana > Aquarana catesbeiana. Next base: position 11,506,220 of record NC_133326.1, on the reverse strand, counting down.
TCTCAAACGTTTAAAAATACATGTGTCCCTTTATAAGCTCAGATATCCTATTTATACATGATTTGGACAAAGGTATGTGGCCTGCCCTCCAAATGATGGAGTTCAGGTGCTTCTAGTGAAGGGTACTGTTAGTACCCCCCGTGTACAAAGCCAGCTCCACAAAGACATGGTGTGATTAGTTTGGTGTGGAGGAACTCAAGTGTCCTCACCTCAACCCTACTAATCACCTCTGGGAGAAATTGGAAGACCAATAGTGATCCAGGTCTTCTCATCCAATATCAGTACCTGACCTAACAAATGGGCACAAATTCCCACAGACCCTCCAAAGTCTCCCCTGATGAGAGGAGGATGTTATAGTCACAAAGGAGAAGGCAGCTCCAGAATGGTGTGGAGGAACTCGAGTCTCCCTGACCTCAACCCTATAAGTCATCTTTGGGAGGACTTGGAAGGCCGATGGTGATCTGTGGTCTTCTCATTCAACATCAGTACAAATTTCCCCTTCCTAGAACAGTAGAGGATGTTTTCCATATTAATGGTTTTAGAATGGGATGTCCATATAGGTGTGATGGTCGGGTGTCGACATCCTCCTGGCCATATAGTGTCATTTTTGTATTATTAAAAAATGTAAAAAGACAAACAGTGATTTTTTTTTTTTTTACCAGCTTTATTATAAAACAAAATTGTAACATTCTACAAAAGTCGTGAAATGTATATTCACAACAGAATTGTATTGTATAGAGGAAGCCATAGAGACAGGCAGGATAGTTACTGAGGAGTCATTGGATTGGCTGCTCTGCTGTGATGAGTTAAACCACTTCATCTCTGGAAGGTTTTACCCCACTTCATGACCAGGCCATTTTTTTGGCTATTCAGTACTGCGCTACTTCAACTGGCGGTCATACGACACTGTACACAAATTACATTTACCGTATATATTTGAGTATAAGCTGAGTTTCTCAGCCCATTTTTTAGGCCTCGGCTTATACTCGAGTGAATGTCAATTTAAGAGAAAAATGTCCCGCAATGAAGGCGAAAAAGGGGCGGGGCTGAGAGCTCTGTGCCGCTGGGCTGTCACCATGGGATGTACACTGAGTGCTGAGGACAAGGCGGTGGTGGAGAGGAGTAAGATGATCGACCGGAACCTGAGAGAGGATGGAGAGAAGGCGGCCCGGGAGGTCAAGCTGCTCCTGCTCGGTAGGTGTGCCGGCCGGGATGTGCATTCCTGTACCCCTTCATTGTGATCTGCGCTCCGTCATTGTCTGCCCAGACCTCTCTGTCCATGTGCCCGTCACTGGGTGTGGTGACCGGAGGATGAGCAACCGATCACTGATCGATCAGAGCGCTCTGCAATCCCAGCCCCTCCATCATGTCTGACTATCCACTCACATGTCACACCTCACCACTTCATTGGATGGAGGCCTCATCAAATACACATCGATGAAATCCATCTTCCTATCACATTGTAAAATGAATTGTACAGAGATTGGAACATGTATGGGGATCCTTAGGCTGTCCAAAGAAAAGACAGAATGGATTGTCCTGTCTACACATTGGAGGTGGATAGAGGAATCCTCCCCGCTGTCCTATTGTATTATCAGGGAGAACTGTCACTACACACTGATCAGCACTGCAGGCTCAGATCCAGACAACATTTACAGACAGCCCCCAATCATTAGATCGGACTCCTCCAACAGGAACCGCCATAGATGAATCAATATTATGGCCAACTTTCAATCCATCCATGGGCAGATTTAATCTGACCGCACACACAGCGGGACATCATGACATCTACCAGGAACTGGTAAGGCTGCATTTCATGGGCACTGGCATTTCCCACCCTAGGCTTATACTCGAGTCAATACGTTTTTTTGTGGTAAAATTCAGGGTTGTCCCGATACCACTTTCTTAAGACCGAGTACAAGTACCGATACTTTTTTTCAAGTACTCGCTGATACCGATTACCAATACTTTTTTTAATGTCATGTGACAGTGGCACGTGTGTCAGTAGTTTTTTGTTTTTACAATTTTATTTTTTACAATTATTTTTTTTAATTATTTTTTACAATTTATTTTGTTATGTTTTTTTACAATGCTTTCCTTTTTTTTTTAAGGGGGTGGGGGAGTGGACAGTGTCAGTGTGTTTTTTAATTTTATTTTTTAAAATTAATTTCTTTTTATTATTTATTGCAATTTTTCTTTTTTTTAATTATTATTAGCCCTGTTGGAGGGCTTTGGTAAGATATCATGGGTCTTAATAGACCCCTGACATCTCCCCTTTGAGACAGGGAAAGGGACTGAGGACACAGATTCCCCAGTTCCCTTCTCAGCAGCCTCAGCTGCACTGAAAATGAATGGAGAGGAGACAGAGGCTCCTCTCCATTCATAAACTGAAGCACCGTAAACACAGGAGATTACAATGTTTCAGTTATGTAAATGGACAGAGTCAGTTATCACTGACTGTTCATTCGGAAAAGGAATGAGCCAGATTTACTGGCTCCTATCTCCGCTCTCCATCCTGAAAGATCGAGGGGGCAGAGGAGGAGAACGGAGGGGGACAGCAGCACGGAGGGGGCAGAAGAGGAGAACGGAGGGGGACAGCAGCACGTAGGGGGAAGAGGAGGAGAACGGAGGGGGACAGCAGCACGGAGGGGGCAGAGGAGAAGAACGGAGGGGGACAGCAGCACGGAGGGGGCAAAGGAGGAGAACAGAGGGGGACAGCAGCAGTGAGGGGGCAGAGGAGGAGAACGGAGGGGGACAGCAGCACGGAGGGGGCAGAGGAGGAGGAGAACGGAGGGGGACAGCAGCATGGAGGGGGCAGAGGAGGAGAACGGAGGGGGACAGCAGCACGGAGGGGGGAAGAGGAGAAGAACAGAGGGGGACAGCAGCACGGTGGTGGCAGAGGAGAAGAACGGAGGGGGACAGCAGCACGGTGGTGGCAGAGGAGAAGAACGGAGGGGGACAGCAGAACGGAGGGGGCAGAGGAGGAGAACGGAGGGCGACAGCAGCACGGAGGGAACAGAGGATGAGAACTGAGGGGGACAGCAGCACGGAGGGGGCAGAGGATGAGAACGGAGGGGGACAGCAGCACGGAGGGGTCAGAGGAGAAGAACGAAGGGGGACAGCAGCACGGAGGGGGCAGAGGAGGAGAACGGAGGGGGACAGCAGCATGGGGTTGGCAGAGGATGAGAACGGAGGGGGACAGCAGCACAGAGGGGTCAGAGGAGAAGAACAGAGGGGGACAGCAGCACGGAGGGGGCAGAGGAGGAGAACTGAGGGGGACAGCAGAACGGAGGGATGAAGCCAAGGGGAAAATACTGGGAGTATGCTATAGGCCCCCTAACCTGAGGGAGGAAGGGGAGATAGACCTCCTATCACAATTTGGATTAGCAGCAAGGATGGGAGGTGTTATCATAATTGGGGGTTTTAATTATCCAGACTTAGACTGGGCGGAGAGAACCACGCATTCGTCTAAGGCTCGTCTGTTCCTAAATGTCTTGCAGGACAATTTCATGGGTCAGATGGTAGGCGCACCAACTAGAAATAAAGCGTTACTAGATCTACTGATTACCAACAATATAGACCTGTTCACGAATGTGGAAATACGGGGCATTTTAGGAAACAGTGATCACAGGTCAATTGGCTTCAGTATAAATCATACAAATAGGAAACATAAGGGGAATACAAAGACACTGAATTTCAAAAGAGCCAACTTCCATAAACTTTTGAGCCTTGCTAGAAGGCATGAATTGGGATAAAATCTTAGGAACAAAGAACACGGAGGAGAGATGGGTTTGCATTAGGAGCGTATTAAATAAGGGCATTAGCCAATGCATCCCATTGGGTAATAAATTTAAAAAAGAGCGAGCAAAAGTCCTGGATGGCTTAACTCCAATGTAAAAATGCATATAAAAAGCAAAGGAGAAGGCCTTCAAAAAAATACAAGGTTGAGGGATCATTATCAGAATTCAGACTTTATAAAGAATGCAACAAGAGATGTAAGGGTGCAATAAGGACGGCTAAGATAGAACGCGAAAGACACATAGCGGAGGAGAGCAAAAAAAATTCCAAGAAATTAAGTATGTAAACAGTAAAAAAGGGAGGACAGACCATATTGGCCCCATAAAGAATGAGAAGGACATCTGGTTACAAAGGATGGTGAGATGGCGAAGGTATTGAATTTATTCTTCTCCTCAGTCTTCACGAGGGAATCGGGGGGCTTCAGTAACCAAAACGGCAGTGTTTTTCCTCATGACACATCACAGGAAGCACCTCCATGGTTAAAAGAGGACAGAATTAAAATTAGACTTGGGAAACTTAACATTAATAAATTACCAGGACCAGATGGCTTGCACCCAAGGGTACTTAGGGAACTCAGTCAGGTAATTGCCAGACCATTGTTCCTAATTTTTACTGACAGTCAACTGACTGGAATGGTACCAGCTGATTGGAGAAAATTCAATGTAGCACCAATATTTAAAAAGGGCCCAAAATACATCCCTGGGAATTACAGACCAGTTAGCCTAACATCAATAGTATGCAAGCTCTTGGAGGGGTTGATAAGGGACTATATACAAGATTTTAGTAATGAGAACGATATCATTAGCAGTAATCAGCATGGATTCATGAAGAATCATTCTTGCCAAACCAATCTACTAACCTTCTATGAGGAGGTGAGTTTCCATCTAAATAAAGGAAGGCCCGTAGACATGGTGTATCTGGATATTGCAAAAGCATTTGACACAGTTCCCATAAACGTTTACTGTACAAAATAAGGTCCCTTGGCATGGACCATAGGGTGAGTACATGGATTGAAAACTGGCTACAAGGGCGAGTTCAGAGGTGGTGATAAATGGGGAGTACTCGGAATGGTCAGGGGTGGGTAGTGGGGTCCCCCAGGGTTCTGTGCTGGGACCAATCCGATTTAATTTGTTCATAAACGACCTGGAGGATGGGGTAAATGGTTCAATCTCTGTATTTGCGGACGATACTAGGCTAAGCAGGGCAATAACTTCTCCGCAGCATGTGGAAACCTTTCCAGAAGATCTGAACAAATTAATAGGGTGGGCAACTACATGGCAAATGAGGTTTAATGTAGAAAAATGTGAATGCAATCTATACACTAGGGGGAGAACCTCTGGGGAATCTAGGATGGAAAAGGACCTGGAGGTCCTAGTAGATGATAGACTCAGCAATGGCATGCAATGCCAAGCTGCTGCTAACAAAAGCAAACAGAATATTGGCATGCATTAAAAAGGGGATCAAACCAGAAATAAAACTATAATTCTCCCACTCTACAAGACTCTGGTCCGGCCGCACCTGGAGCATGCTGTCCAGTTCTGGGCACCAGTCCTCAGGAAGGATGTACTCGAAATGGAGCGAGTACAAAGAAGGGCAACAAAGCTAATAACAGGGTCTGGAGGACATTAGTTATGAAGAAAGGTTGCGAGCACTGAACTTGCTCTCTCTGGAGCCACTCATTAAAATTAGAAGAAAAGAGGTTTAACCTTAAGCTATGTAGAGGGTTCTTTACTGCAAGAGCGGCAATGATATGGAATTCCCTTCCACAGGCGGTAGTCTCAGCGGGGGGCATCGATAGTTTCAAAAAACGATTAGATAAGCACCTGAATGACCACAACGTACAGGGATATACAATGTAATACTGACATATAATCGCACACATAGGTTGGACTTAATGGACTTGTGTCATTTTTTAACCTCACCTACTATGTAACTTATGGAACTTACAATACCAATATAATATTCTTTGGTCGGATGTGCACCTCCATATCTGGGTTAGGTACCTACTGGTCATTATGTGTACAGAGGGTGTTGTAATGATTTTATATCTATGTTTTTAACCATTGGAGAAATACAATATTATTATGTTTAATACAAGCTGCCTCATGTTGTGCCAATAAAGTCCGCCTTGTTTAAGAAATAGGTTTCCTATGTTTTTGTGATTAATTATAGCGTCTACAAACTATGTGATATATACTGGAATTTTTATTTATTTATTGTGTAATGTGTGCTGCTTTTTACTACAGATGGATTTGTTTCTTTTCCCTGCTTTGCAGGGAAAAGAAACAAAGCAATTGTTCCCTCTGTATAGAGCCCTGTGTTGATTGTCAACACAGGGCTCTGGGCTGTGATTGGGCACAGCTGATTAGCAGGTCCCAGCCATGAATCATTGGTCGGGATCTGCTGACAAACTCCTGCTGTCAAATCACAGGGGAGTAGGTGAGCAGGGGCGAGCACATGCCAGGGCGGCCCCTACGAATGGCTGCAGCTAATTGCAGCCATTCGTAAGAAAACTGGGTTTTGTGCCGAGTGGCTTCTTCTGCATAAAGATCACAAAGGGCATATCCACTATTCACAAAGCACAAAGGCCTTGGATGATTGGATGAAGGGAAGAGGCAGGGTGCATAGTTGCCAACAGTCCCGATTTGCCCGGGACATTCCCGGGCAAAATTCCAAAAATCAGGCTCCGTCACAGACATCGGGTCGTTTGGACACCAGATGATCCTCCCCTTTACCTCCTCTGATTGATCAATATTAACGAATGGGGGGCGTGGCAGATCATTTTTGCAAGCAGGAGCACGTGGAGAGGCAGCCGATGTTAGAGTAGGAGCTAGCAGCACTGATGAGCCCATGGATGGTGAGCGGAGCATGGCTGGTGTGCCCAGGACCAGGTAGGTCCTTCTCTGAAGCTGCCCTAAAGAGGCTGCATTGATGAGGCTGCACTGATGAGACTGCTCTGATGGGCACTGATGAGGATGCACTGATGGTAAAGGGGGGCTCTGATTGCTGACACCGTCACTAAGGCCCCTTTATACACAGAGGGTCTCATCAGGTCCGCCTGTCAGTTTTTCAGGCTGACCTGATGGGAAGGCCCATGCATCCCTATGGACAGGCGGATGTAAACAGACTCTATTTAACCACACACCACCTTTAAGCCATGCCTAATATTTAGTGTAATTTAAACCACGCCCATTTTCATTATTTTTTAAACACTGTTCATGCCCATAAAATGAATGCTCTGCCCCTAACATACTGGTTTGCTCCGTCTACACTGGCTTTCTGCAAAAAAGGGTCCTTAAAAATTTTTGGAAACAGTTGGCAACTAGGGATGAGCTTCGTGTTCGAGTCAAACCCATGTTCGACTCGAACATCGGCTGTTCGATCGTTCGCCGAATTGCGAACGTTATGGGCCGTTCGCGCTAAATTCGTGTGGCGCGTCACGGCCCATAATTCACTGCGGCATCGCAGTGCATTGCTGGCTGATGATTGGCCAAGCATGCACTATGACCCGCATGCTTGGCCAATCACAGCGCTGTCAGTAGAGAGAGCTGTAATTGGCCAAAGCCAGGGTGGCTTTGGCCAATTATGGCTCAGGGGATTTAGTACACACCCCACACTATATAAGGCCGCCTGCACGGCGGCCCTGTGTAGTGTGTGTTCCGGTGTGCTGAGAGATAGAGAGAGAGAGAGAGACAGTGTCATTTGATTTGAGTTAGATAGATTAGGCAGAACAGTCAGTCAGTTAGCTGCACTTACAGTGTATTGTGTATATATATGCATCCCAGGTGTTGCATATATATATATACACTGTATTCAGTTTAGCTAGATCCGTTCCTGTTATCTTCTATCTAGACTATTTACATTTAATGCAGTGCGTCCTGCTCACAGTGTTCAGCTAGATCCGTTCCTGCTATTTACATTTAGTGCAGTGCGTCCTGCTCACAGTGTTCAGCTAGATCCGTTCCTGTTATCTTCTAGACTATTTACATTTAGTGCAGTGCGTCCTGCTCACAGTGTTCAGCTAGATCCGTTCCTGCAATTTACATTTAGTGCAGTGCGTCCTGCTCACAGTGTTCAGCTAGATCCGTTCCTGCTATTTACATTTAGTGCAGTGCGTCCTGCTCACAGTGTTCAGCTAGATCCGTTCCTGCTATTTACATTTAGTGCAGTGCGTCCTGCTCACAGTGTTCAGCTAGATCCGTTCCTGCTATTTACATTTAGTGCAGTGCGTCCTGCTCACAGTGTTCAGCTAGATCCGTTCCTGCTATTTACATTTAGTGCAGTGCGTCCTGCTCACAGTGTTCAGCTAGATCCGTTCCTGCTATTTACATTTAGTGCAGTGCGTCCTGCTCACAGTGTTCAGCTAGATCCGTTCCTGCTATTTACATTTAGTGCAGTGCGTCCTGCTCACAGTGTTCAGCTAGATCCGTTCCTGCTATTTACATTTAGTGCAGTGCGTCCTGCTCACAGTGTTCAGCTAGATCCGTTCCTGCTATTTACATTTAGTGCAGTGCGTCCTGCTCACAGTGTTCAGCTAGATCCGTTCCTGTTATCTTCTAGACTATTTACATTTAGTGCAGTGCGTCCTGCTCACAGTGTTCAGCTAGATCCGTTCCTGCTATTTACATTTAGTGCAGTGTGTCCTGCTCACAGTGTTCAGCTAGATCCGTTCCTGTTAAATTCCTACTGACCGGCAGGCTTGTCTGGTTACAGTATATAAAGCTACCTGAAGAAAATTACAGGTGTTCTATTTGATCCTATTAGTACCACGGTCAGGCAGCTAGACTATTTACATTTAGTACAGTGCGTCCTGCTCACAGTGTTCAGCTAGATCCGTTCCTGTTATCTTCCTACTGACAGGCAGGCTTGTCTGGTTACAGTATATAAAGCTACCTGAAGAAAATTACAGGTGTTCTATTTGATCCTATTAGTACCACGGTCAGGCAGCTAGACTATTTACATTTAGTACAGTGCGTCCTGCTCACAGTGTACAGCTAGATCCGTTCCTGTTATCTTCCTACTGACAGGCAGGCTTGTCTGGTTACAGTATATAAAGCTACCTGAAGAAAATTACAGGTGTTCTATTTGATCCTATTAGTACCACGGTCAGGCAGCTAGACTATTTACATTTAGTACAGTGCGTCCTGCTCACAGTGTTCAGCTAGATCCGTTCCTGTTATCTTCCTACTGACAGGCAGGCTTGTCTGGTTACAGTATATAAAGCTACTTGAAGAAAATTACAGGTGTTCTATCCCAGCTTAGTGCAGCTACAGGCCATTAGTATGTCTGGAAGGCCAAGAAGGAGAGGCAGACAGTCACAAGCCAATAAGAGAGGGCAAGCAGGCTCTGTGTCTAGTGCTGGTCGTGGAGACGGTGCATCCTCATCAGCACGTGGCCATGGGACACGCTTGGCCTTTTTTTCGGCAGCTGGCCATGTTGAGCCGCAACATGCGGAAGACTTGGTCGAGTGGATGACCAAGCCGTCCTCATCCTCCTCATCCTCTCTCACCCATGCCCAGGGTGCTTTGTCTGGCAAAGCAGCGGCCTCTTCCCTCAGCTCAATGTCATCAGTGACTCCTTCCCTAGCTCCACCATGTCCTCATGAGGATTCCCTCGAACTGTTTGACCACAGTGTTGGGTACATGCTCCAGGAGGATGCCCAGCGTTTGGAAGGCTCTGATGACGATACTGAGCTCGATGAAGGCAGTAACATGAGCGCGGACAGAGGGGGTGCCCAAGAAGGACAGCAATCTGGCAGTCATGCTCCCCCTGCTGCAGCATACTGCCAGGTTTGCTCCAGTGATGAGGAGGGAGGGGATGATGAGGTCACTGACTCAACGTGGGTGCCTGATAGGAGAGAGGAGGAGGAGGAGGAGGAGGAGGAGGAGGAGGAGGAGGCGGCAGCACATCACCAACGAGGCAGGATGCCCTCCAGGGGCCAGCCTAAGGGCAGCACATTGACTGCATCACACCCCAAAGCTCCACATGTGCAGGGCGCTGCAGTCTCTGCGCGTTATTCAAAAAGTTCTTTGGTGTGGGCCTTTTTTGAGACGAGTGCATCAGATCGCACCGCTGCTATTTGCAACATATGTCTCAAGCGTATCTCGCGTGGCCAAAATATCTCCCGCTTGGGTACCACATGCTTGACCAGACATATGTTGACCTGCCATGCAGTTCGTTGGCAAGCGTATCTAAAAGACCCACACCAAAGAACAAAGAGGATCTCTCCTTGCTCCTCATCAGCTGAGATTTCCAACCCCACTAGACCTTCAGTCCTCTCTGAGACCTGCAGTGAGAGGAATGAAGGTGTAGAATTAGGTGTGTCACAGCCAAGTACTTGTGGGCAATCTGCTTTTGGTACACCGACGTCAGATTGTACCAGGCAAATTTCCCTGCCCCAGCTGCTGCACCGCCGAAAGAAGTTTGCTCCCAGCCATCCACATGCCCAGCGGTTGAATGCTAGCTTGGCAAAATTGCTAGCACTTCAACTGCTGCCTTTTCAGTTGGTAGACTCTGCCCCCTTCCGTGAGTTTGTGGAATGTGCGGTTCCTCAGTGGCAGGTACCCAAACGCCACTTTTTCTCACGGAAGGCGATTCCGGCTCTCTACCGGCATGTGGAAGGCAATGTCCATGCCTCGCTGGACAGGGCGGTCAGCGGTAAGGTGCATATTACCGCTGACTCATGGTCCAGCAGGCATGGACAGGGACGTTACCTAAGTTTCACGGCGCATTGGGTGACTCTGCTGGCAGCTGGGAAGGATGCAGGACAAGGTGCAGTAGTGTTGGAGGTTGTTCCGCCACCACGCCTCCAAAATGCTGATTGTGACACACCTCTCTCCTCCACCCCCTCCTCTTCTTCTTCCTCCATGGCCTCTTCCTCGGAACCAGCGGTGCTCCGTAGGCGTTCAAGGGGCTACGCAAGTACGCAGGCCAAAAGATGCCATGCGGTGCTTGAGCTGGTGTGCTTGGGGGACAGGAGCCACACTGGGGCAGAGGTTCTGTCAGCTCTGCAGGGGCAGGTTCAGAGGTGGTTGACGCCACGCCAACTTAAGGCAGGAATGGTGGTTTGCGACAATGGCACCAACCTCCTCTCTGCCCTCCGACAGGGACAAATGACCCATGTGCCCTGTTTGGCTCACGTCCTTAACTTGGTGGTGCAGCGGTTCTTGGGCAGGTACCCGGGCTTACAGGATGTCCTGAGGCAGGCCAGGAAAGTCTGTGTGCATTTCCGCCGGTCATATAATGCCAGTGCTCGGCTGACGGACCTCCAAAAGGAGTTTAACCTGCCCAAGAACCGCCTAATCTGTGACATGCCCACCAGGTGGAACTCAACGTTGGCCATGCTGCAGCGGCTGCACACGCAGCAGAGGGCCATCAATGAGTACCTGTGTGACTATGGCACCAGGACAGGGTCAGGGGAGCTTGGTTTTTTTTCCCCACGCCAGTGGGCCATGATCAGGGATGCATGCACTGTCCTGTCACCATTCGAGGAGGCCACGAGGATGGTGAGCAGTGACAGTGCATGCATCAGTGACACTGTCCCCCTTGTCCACCTGTTGGAGCACACGCTGCGTGGAATTATGGACAGGGCACTTGAGGCAGAACAGAGGCAGGAAGAGGAGGACTTCCTTAGCTCTCAAGGCCCCCTTTATCCAGACAGTGTTCCTGCGTGCCCGCCGATCACACAGGAAGAGGACGAGGAGGAAGAGGAGGAGGAGGAAGATTGTGTCAGTATGGAGGTGGAGCCTGGCACTCAGCATCAGCAGCAGTCTTTAAGGGATCAGTCCCAAGAAACACATGGACTTGTACGTGGCTGGGAGGAGGTGGCTGCGGACCATGTCGTTCTTAGTGACCCAGAGGACTCCGGACCGAATGCCTCAGCAAACCTACGCTGCATGGCCTCCCTGATCCTGCAAAGCCTGCGTAAGGATCCTCGTATTCGTGGTATCAAGGAGAAGGACCAATACTGGCTGGCAACCCTCCTTGATCCACGTTACAAGGGTAAGGTTGCGGACCTTATCTTGCCATCGCAGAGGGAGCAGAGGATGAAACATCTTCGGGAGGCCTTGCAGAAAGGTCTGTGCAACGCGTTCCCAGAGACTGGGAGGTTACAAACTCCTGTTTCTGGACAACGTGTTGCTGAGGCTTCGGTCAGTCAAAGAAGGAGCGGTGGAGAAGGTGGCCGTCTGACCGATGCGTTCAGACAATTTTTTGGTCCGCAGCCCCAAGGTATGATCGGTTCCAGCAACCATCGCCAGCGTCTGTTTTACATGGTGCAGGAATACCTAGGGGCAAGATCAGACTTGGACACCTTTCCCACCGAAAATCCTCTGGGTTACTGGGTCTTGAGGATGGATCACTGGCCAGAGCTTGCACAGTATGCAATTGAGCTACTGGCCTGTCCTGCATCCAGCGTTCTTTCGGAACGCACATTCAGTGCTGCTGGAGGCGTGGTAACCGATCACAGGGTGCGTCTGTCCACCGACTCGGTCGATCGGCTGACCTTCATAAAAATGAATGAGTCTTGGATCACCACCAGCTACCAAACACCTGATGCTGATGTAACCGAATAATTTTTTTTGAAATCTCAGATCCCTTCAAAGACTGCCTATGCTGATGCTGAGTGACTATCCCTGAGTAATTATCCTCTTCCTCCTCAATCATCACGCTGATAGCTTGTAAGAACATTTTTGGTTCTGGGCGCCACCACCAGTGCCTAAGGCACAATTTTTCAGCCCCTGTTTAACAGGGGCGTGTAATTACAATTTTTGATGTAATACTTTGCAGCAGGGCTCGTTCCTGCATTCCAACTAGAGTGTCTGTGAGGGGTTGCAGTGTTGTGGCACCAGCACCAGTGCCTAGGGCCCAATTTTTCTGCCCCTGTCTAACAGGGGCGTGTAATTACAATTTTTGATGCAATACTTTGCAGCAGGGCTCGTTCCTGCGTTCCAACTAGAGTGTCTGTGAGGGGTTGCAGTGTTGTGGCACCAGCACCAGTGCCTAAGGCCCAATTTTTCTGCCCCTGTCTAACAGGGGCGTGTAATTACAATTTTTGAAGCAATAATTTGCAGCAGGGCTCGTTCCTGCGTTCCAACTAGAGTGTCTGTGAGGGGTTGCAGTGTTGTGGCACCAGCACCAGTGCCTAAGGCCTAATTTTTCAGCTCCTGTTCAACAGGGGCATGTAATTACAATTCTTGATCTAATATTTCACAGCAGGGCCCTGTGAGGGCTTACAGTGTTGTGGCCACAGCAACACCTAAGGCCCAAATTTCTGCTGAGTATATAGGGCAGGACCCTACTTTCAAACATCTAACTTACAAACGACTCCTACTTGCAAACGGAAGGAGACAACAGGAAGTGAGATGAAATCTACCCCTAGGAAGGGAAATTCTCTCCTGTAAGAGTTAATATGGGAAAACAAGTTCTCCTTTCCACTGATGCTTTCCAATCCTTGTTCCACAAAAAAACCCAAATTTTCAAAAAACATTTTTCATTGGGACAAAAAAGTGAGGTGAAATCTTCTGAAGAGGAGGAAAGACAGCAAAACAAATGTCACAGGGGTGATAACCCTTCCCTATGTTTTCCAAAAAGCTTAGAAAAGATTTTTTGGCTGGAGCTAAACACGTTAAAAATGTTCAAAATTACAAACAGATTCTACTTAACAACAAACCTACAGTCCCTGTCTTGTTTGCACCGCCTGTATACTGCTGTTCAGAGTATATAGGGCCTGGTGGCCCCACACCTTTCCTTATTTTAATTTGGGTGCGGGGTTCCCCTTAATATCCATACAAGACCCAAAGGGACTGGTAATGGACTGGGGGGTACCCATGCCGTTTGTCTCACTGATTTTCATCCATATTGCCATGACCCGACATGACATTAAACCCGCAAGCAGTTTTAAATGAGATTTTTTCCTTTAAAAATGACATTTGGTGCAGGGACTGTTCTAAACATGGGAAACACGCGTCACTTTACAGGCATACTATAGACACCCCCCAGGTACGATATTTAAAGGAATATTTCACTTTTTTTTTTTTACTTTAAGCATCATTAAAATCACTGCTCCCGAAAAAACGGCCGTTTTTAAAAGTTTTTTTTGCATTGATACATGTCCCCTGGGGTAGGACCCGGGTCCCCAAACCCTTTTTAGGACAATACCATGCAAATTAGCCTTTAAAATGAGCACTTTTGATTTCGAACGTTCGAGTCCCATAGACGTCAATGGGGTTCTAACGTTCGTGCGAACTTTCGGTCCGTTCGCGGGTTCTGGTGCGAACCGAACCGGGGGGTGTTCGGCTCATCCCTATTGGCAACTATGAAAGTGGTGATGTCGCAATCTCAACCTTGTCCAATCAGGGAACTCCTCGTATTCACTTAAAAAAATCCAACGCCTTCTGTGAATGGCAGCGATGCGGAGTCAACAACCCCCTCAACAATCACTATGCAGAAGAGAAGCCACTCGACCCAGGACTGGGAAGGTTGTGGAGATTGCTGTAATAACACCGGCTACTACCCTGCCCTGATATCAGGGAGAGGATCTGTGGCCCTCAAGTATTTTTTCTCTTCCCAACCGGGGGTCTCTCTTTCCCTTCACTGGGTACCTGAAGAACCAGCTTAAGCAGGTCCCTAGGGAGCGGGGACCAACTGTCTTCAGCCTGGATAGACCATAGTATGTGTTGCCCCTGTCAGGAGCCTTACAGAGGCTTGCCCCACAGAGCTCCATGAAAAAAAAATGTAACTGTGCAAAAAAGATCTTAACCGGAATTCGTATTTATATGGAGCGCCTTACTTCTACGTGAATGGTGCCATGGAAATTACAAACATCTTTGTGAAGCTCACAAAGTAGTTTCTGTTGACACTGGGCCAGAGAAGTACTGATGCCATCATTTACCGGTTCTGGAGGCTGTACTCTTATGGCAGTTGTATATCCAGGTAACTGTTCCCCTAGACCAGGGGTCATCAAACTTTTCTAAACAAAGGGCCAGTTTACTGTCCTTCAGACTTTCATGGGTGCCAGACCATGGCTAGAGGGAATAGAAATCATCCTGGTGTCAGTAGGAGTAAATGTCCCATTGTTGGTATTAGTGGGAGGAATAGTGCCCCATCATTGGTGTCATTAGGAGGAATAGTGCCCCAATCATTGGTATAGGCGTTTGTAACAGTGCCCCATCTTTGGTGTCATTAGGAGCAAATATTGCCTCATCATTGGTATAAGTGAGAGGAATATTGCCCCGTCATTGGTATAAGTGGGAGGAATAGTGCCCCATCATTGGTGTCATTGGGAGGAAAAGGGCCTGTGACGGAACCACCCAGCACGCAGCTTGGGTACCTCCGTCAAGATATAGCTTCTTCCACTCTGGAACCAGGTATTATCGATGAGCATTGCACCCAAGATCTAGACGACACTAGCTTAGGTGCAAACTGGAACTCACTTTATTGTAAATTCACACAAAATATTTAGTACACCAGATGAGGTAAGCCTGATCACATTACCCTATCAATGCAAACTGTAAACAGAAATATAATTAACATAGCTAAGGAACAGCCAAACAACATTAAGCTAATTAAACAGTAAGCTATTTAACAACTAGTCACTTAAACAAGCCTAGGTGCCCAGGCTGTCTGGCAACAAGCCCACAAACCTGGATACACACAGTACATTACACATTATCATAAGTATAAACACAAACATCCCACAATGGTTCAATAATAAGGTAAAGTGGACACAATATTAATCACATCTCCAACAGATGAGCAGACAGACAGAAAGAATAGGTGACTCAATTAACAAAGGGAATTCACACCTAGGAGGCACACAATGGGGAAATGATACCATGGGAGAAAGACACCAGATTAAACAGATTATAGCAGGAGGCCCCAGCATCAGGTTGCTTTGAGCGGATTATATTAACATCTGCTCTGAGTCTCACAGTCTAAAGCAGTCATTGCTGGTTTGGGCACAAAGACCCCAAATCTGTATCCGGGTCCTAGATTCCCAGAGTCGGTGTGTTTCGGGGAGACATGGATCCAAATTCGAAGCAAGACCACTTCAAGGGTTCCCCAGGCACATAACTCCCAAGAATAGAGCCCCCTCAAAAGCCAGGGCCCATAGTCAGTAAGCAAGAGGATACTCTGCAGTCCCCTCCAAAAGCCCCCATCCTGGTTTGGTCTGTCACAGTGCCCCATCGTTGGTGTCAGTGGGAGGAAAAGTGTCCCATCGGTGTCAGCGGGAGGAATAGTGTCCCATCATTGGTGTCAGCGGGAGGAATAGTGTCCCATCATTGGTGTCAGTGGGAGGAATCGTGCCCCATCATTGGTGTCAGTGGGAGGAATCGTGCCCCATCATTGGTGTCAGTGCTGGAATAATTGCCCCATTGTTGGTGTCAACGGGAGGAATAGTGCCCCATCATTGGGAGGAATTTTGCCCCATTATTGGTACCAGTGGGAGGAATAATACCCCATTGTTGGTATCAGTGGGAGGAATAGTGCCCCATCGTTAGTGTTAGTGGGAGGAATAATACCCCATTGTTGGTATCAGTGGGAGGAATAGTGCCCCATCGTTAGTGTCAGTGGGAGGGAAAAAATCCCCATTGTTAGTGTCTTTGGGAGGAATTGTGCCCCATCATTGGTGTCAGTGGGAGGAATAGTACCTCGTCATTTGTATCAGTGGGAGGAAAAAATCCCCATCGTTCATGTCTTTGAGAGGTATAGTGCCCCATCATTGGTATCAGTGGGAGGAATAGTACCCCATCACCTTATTAAAGCCAGAGAAAGACACCAGCAAATGTATTTATTATATTTTTTCTCAGTGCTGGTTTTCTTCTAAGACCAGGGCTATGTTATCGTTCCTCTAGACCCGGGGTCTCCAAACTTTTTAAACAAAGGGCCAGTTTACTGTTGTTTAGGCTTTAGGGGGCTGGACTGTGGCCAGTGGGAGGAATAGTCCCCCCCCATCATTGGTATCAGTGGGAGGAATAGTCCCCCATCACTGGTATCAGTGGGAGGAATAGTTCCCCCCCCCCCATCATTGGTATCAGTGGGAGGAATAGCCCCCCATCATTGATGTCAGTGGCAGAAATAGTACCCCATCATTGGTATCAGTGGGAGGAATAGTCCCCCATCATTGGTATTAGTGGGAGGTATAATGCCCCATCATTGGTGTCAGTGGGAGAAATAGTCCCCCATCATTGGTATCAGTGGGAGGAATAGTCCCCCATCATTGGTGTCAGCGGGAGGAATAGTCCCTCATCATTGGTGTCAGCGGGAGGAATAGTCCCCATCATTGGTGTCAGTGGGAGGAATAGTCCCTCATCATTGGTGTCAGCGGGAGGAATAGTCCCCATCATTGGTGTCAGTGGGAGGAATAGTCCCCATCATTGGTGCCAGTGGGAGGAATAGTCCCCATCATTGGTGCCAGTGGGAGGAATAGTACCACGTTATTGGTGTCAGTGGGAGGAATAGTCCCCCGTCGTTGGTGTCAGTGCTGGAATTATTGCTCCATTGTTGGTGTCAGTGTAAGGAATAGTGTCCCAAGGGCCGGATAAAAGGCATCAAAGGGCCACAGTTTGGAGGCCACTGTCTTAGCACATCAGTAAGCTTTGATTCAAGGCTATTTTTCCTTTTTGCTGACGTACCTTGTCCTATCTGCCATTTCCTGTCACTTTTGAGGCGATTCCTCTTTTTACATTAAATAACGTTGCTAAATCAGATCCATGTACTAAATGAAACATCTCTTATATAGATGACAGATACCTCTATATGACAGACGAGCGATCATGATTCCCCATTAGAGCTGTGCTTGTAACTGTCACTTAGGATAACGCTTCCTTGTAATCTAGTCTGACGAGTCGCTTATCACCTCACTTTGTAGACCCCAGGGGATTCACACCCCCGAGGAAGACAAGACGTCTGAAAGCCACAATGTCATCTCTGTTGGCAACTCAGAACTTGTATGACCACATTTCAAGAGTATCTGAAGCGGTTTTAAAAGGCAAAGGGACCATCCATCCTAGAGAACCAGAAGCACAGAGTATTTTGCCACTTCTGGTTTTGCTGGATGTAAACAGCTCCATTTTTTGGCTTGGGAAAGCATCTGATTACATCGATCTTGGTGTGATCAGAGGCTTTTAAAGGGCAGATGAGAGATCTGGGGTCTAATAGAGCCCAGATGTCTCAGTAAAGAGGACCTGTCATTGTTTTTTGCTATCACAAGGGATGTTGTGAGAGCAATAAAATTCATTTAAAAAAAAAACAATTTAAAAAACTGTGTGAAAATAAAAAATATAAAATAAAATACAATACATAATCAAATGAAAGCACCCTCATCTTACCGTGCTCCCATGCAAAGGTAAACAGACGTATCGTTACGAAACAGCGATTGCACCACACATGTGAGACATCACCGCGAATGTCAGATCGAGAGCAATAATTCTAGCACCAGACCTCCTGTTTAAACCTAAAGTAGTAACCTGCAAAGGCTTTTAAAATTCAGGCCAGTCAAGTTCCTTCACAGAGGAAAGTACACTATATTGTCAAAAGTATTGGGACACCTGCCTTTACACGCACATGAGCTTTAATGGCATCCCAGTCTTAGTCTGGCATGCAATTGAGATCAGGATTCTGTGCAGGCCAGTCAAGTTCCTCCACCCAAAACTCGCTCATCCATGTCTTTATGGACCTTGCTTTGTGCACTGGTGGGCAGTCATGTTGGAACAGGAAGGGGCCGTCCCCAAACTGTTCCCACAAAGTTGGGAGCATGAAATTTTCCAAAATGTCTTGGTATGCTGACGCCTTAAGAGTTCCCTTCACTGGAATAAGGGGCCAAGCCCCACGCCTGAAAAACAACCCCCCACCATAATCCCCCCTCCCCCCCACACCACAATCCCCCCCCCACACCATAATCCCCCCTCCACCAAATGATTTGGACCAGTGCACAAAGCAAGGTCCATACAGACATGGATGAGCAAGTTTGGGGTGGAGGAACTTGACTGGCCTGCATAGAGTTCTGATCTCAACCCGATAGAATGCCTTTGGGATGAATTAGAGCAGAGACTGCGAGCCAGGCCTTCTCATCCAACATCAGTGCCTGACCTCACAAATGCTCTTCTGGAAGAATGGTCAAACATTGCCATAGACACACTCCTAAACCTTGTGGACGGCCTTCCCAGAAGAGTTGAAGCTGTTATAGCTGCAAAGGGTGGGCCAACTCAATATTAAACCCTATGGACTAAGACTGGGATGTCATTAAAGTTTGTGTGTGTGTATATAATAGCAGGAGTCCCAATACTTTTGGTAATATAGTGTATGTTTGGGGGTTTTAACTAATCTACAGTATAGGTCTAAAATGACCATTTTAATGGCAGGATTTCCTTTATTTTATTTTTCCTATGCAAGAATTTTCCATTTCCTTCCTTCTTCTGGCAGTAAAAAAAGATTAAAACATTACAACTGGGTTGTCCAAAAGCAGTCCAGATGAGGGTTGGGCAGCACAGCAAACACCACCAACAGGCCCATGTAACAAGAGCTCAAGAAAGGCTCAACAGACTCAGAAGGCAGCTTGTAGCGCCTTACAATTAAACTGGTATCAGGAGGCTTAACCACTTCAGCCCCGGAAGGATTTACCCCCTTCCTGACCAGAGCACTTTTTACAATTTGGCACTGCGTCGCTTTAACTGCTAATTGCGCGGTCATGCAATGCTGTACCCAAACGAAATTTGCGTCCTTTTCTTCCCACAAATAGAGCTTTCTTTTGATGGTATTTGATCACCTCTGCGTTTTTTATTTTTTGCGCTATAAACGGAAAAATACAGAAAATTTTGAAAAAAAAATGAGTTTTTTTGGATTTTTTTTATAACAAAAAGTAGAAAATATCAATTTTAGTCATACATTTTTGCCAAAATGTATTCGGCCACATGTCTCTGGTAAAAAAAAAAATGTCAATAAGTGTATATTTATTGGTTTGCGCAAAAGTTATAGTGTCTACAAACTAGGGTACATTTTCTGGAATTTACACAGCTTTTAGTTTATGACTGCCTATGTCATTTCTTGAGGTGCTAAAATGGCAGGGCAGTACAACCCCCCCCCCCCAAATGACCCCATTTTGGAAAGTAGACACCCCAAGGAAATTGCTGAGAGGCATGTTGAGCCCATTGAACATTAATTTTTTTGTCCCAAGTGATTATAATGACAAAAAAAAAAGAAATTACAAAAAGTTGTCACTAAATGATGTATTGCTCACACAGGCCATGGGCATATGTGGAATTGCACCCCAAAAAACATTCTGCTGCTTCTCCTGAGTACGGGGATACCACATGTGTGGGACTTTTTGGGAGCCTAGCCGCGCACGGGCCCCGAAAAGCAATCACCGCCTTCAGGATTTCTAAGGGCGTAAATTTTTGATTTCACTCTTCACTGCCTATCACAGTTTTGGAGGCCATGAAATGCCCAGGTGGCACAACCCCCCCCCCCCCCAAATGACCCCATTTTGGAAAGTAGACACCCCAAGCTATTTGCTGAGAGGCATGGTGAGTATTTTGCAGCTCTCATTTGTTTTTGAAAATGAAGAAAGACAAGAAAAAATTTTTTTTTCTTTTTTCAATTTTCAAAACTTTGTGACAAAAAGTGAGGTCTGCAAAATACTCACTATACCGCTCAGCAAATAGCTTGGGGTGTCTACTTTCCAAAATGGGGTCATTTGGGGGGGGGGGTTGTGCCACCTGGACATGATGGGGGGGGGTGATCAGGGGGGATCGGGGGGTGATCGGGGGTGTAGTGTGTGCCTGGCATGTTCTACTGTGTGTGTAGTGTTTTACACTCACATCGATGTCTTCTCTCCTCGGCGCCGGAACGGAAAATACAGAGCCGAGGAGAGATGACATCATTTCCTCTGCCTCTGTTTACTATACAGAGGCAGAGGAAGATTCTCATTGGCTGGGAGCGATCGCTAGGGGGGGCCACAAATAGATGGCCTCCCCCTCACGTCTGATCGCTCCCAGACAAAAGCCGACTGCCTCGGGCACCGGGGGGGGGGGGTCCGGTTGGACCCCCCGCCCGCGGGAAGGCAAGAACTTATATATAAGTCCTTTTGCCTGCCCGTGCCATTGTGCCGACGTACATCGTTGTGCGGCGGTCGGCAACTGGTTAAAGTGGATGTAAACCCGAAATTTTTTTTTTTTTATATCATACTGTAGAGTATAAGATTTCCTCACATTTGAGCCCAGTCTTGCCACACAGAGTTAATCCATCTCTGAGCAATCCTCTTTTATTGTTCAGTGAGAGAAATCTTGACAAACTGAGAAAAACTTTGTCAAATCCTCCCTCTTGCTGTGAGGGACAGCCTAAGACACGGGCATGATTTTTTAATTCCCTCCCACTCCTTTCTTCAGCAGCTCTGCAAGGATTGGCTGTTCCACACCTCACCATGATTTGGCATGCTGAAGTCATGTGGTTACTTTCCTGTCTTTTCACTGGATGTTAGAGATCATAGCAGAAGTTCCGTTAGAAATACACAGGAGAAAATGCATATTGACAAGGGGAGTGTAGAGGTGGGCGGGGAGTCTACTGACATCACGACTCCACCCACTGAGCTCCAGACAACAGACCCACCCACAGAATCTGCGGTTTTTCGGGTCTCATAACAGACAGAGGGAAGACATTTGACAGGTAAAGATACATGCAGGAGGTGTATATATCCTTATAGATAACCCCTATGGCAGTAGTTTAGAAAGGATGACATTGGGCTTACATCCACTTTAAACATCCACCTGGTAGAACTTAACAATCGTGTGAATGGACGCCCAAGTGGCAGTCTTACAAATCTGAGAAACCGATGTCAGATAGTAAAAAGCCCACGAGGCTCTAACAGATCTGGTAGAATGTGCTCTAACAGGGGAGGGAGGACCCCTACCCCAATACTATACACTCTAATGATATCTTATTTGATGCCCCTAGCAATGGTGAAGCGAGAGGCAGGAAGACCCATGCAAGAGCCTTCAGAAAGCACAAAGAGGGAACTCTTATTTCTTAAAAGCAGCAGTAACTGAGAGGTAAACTCTGCCAACGCACTTGTCCAGACAGTGGAGAGAAATGTCCTTTGGATGTTTCAGAGTCTGACATAAGGAAGAAAGAACAATATCCTAATTAAGGTCAAAGGCAGAGACTAATTTTGGGAGGAAAGGGATCTTAGGCTCAAGACAACCCTGTCCTCGTGCAAATCTAAGAAAGGCTCCTTATCAGACAGTGGTCATCAAACTGCAGCCCTTCGCTTGCTTTTATCAGGCTCTTGGGGCACTATTTCATCCACTGATACCAACAATGGGGCATAATTCCTTCCAATGACACCAAAGATGGGGCATTAGTTTTTTCCAACTGATGTCGGGACCTTGTCTACTCTCAATGGCCACAGTCCGACCCCCTAAAGTCTGAAGGACAGTAAACTGGCCCTTTGTTTAGAAAGTTTGCAGACACTGTTAGAAGATAAAGACGCTAAGTCAGATACTCATCTCACAGAGGTGATAGCCATCAGTAAGGCCACCTTATGGGAAGCCTCAGACAGAGGAATATCCCTGTTAGGTTCAAAGGGTGGTATCTGAAGAGCCAAAAGAACTAGATTTAGATCCCAAGGTGATACAGGGAAATGATAATGGGGGGAAATGTGAGCTACTCCCTGAACAAAGAGGCCCTTAATGGTACTCAGGCCAACTGGTCCAGACCAAACTGGAGGAAGGACGGGACATGTCCCACAGAGTACTCTCTAGGCGTTCCTTGCCTCGCACCAAAGTGGACCTTCCAGGTGTGATGATAGATTTTACAGGAAGTCAACTTCATAGCCTTTAGGAGGCTAGGGATGACCGAGTCCTAAAGGCCCCCTGTCGTCAGGACTGTGGCTTCAACAGCCATGCCATTAAGGCCAGAGACGTGGAAGCAGGATGGAATATTGGTTTTTAAAACAGGGGGTCTAATCAGTCTGGAAGGACTCTCAAATCTGGAAGGGATCTCTTGAAACAACTTGGTGCAATAAGAATTACCGGGATGCTGTAGATGAGGCAACGCTCAGACCGACCCAATGCTTTTACAGTATGTGTCCTTAGCCAATGCTGCTCCGGCCATGCCTGCTGACGCACTTCGCCCCACTCACCGGGGCTTGGTCACAGAGAAGAATTACAGAGATACTCTCCTGCTCAATCCTGGGACATGCGCGAGTAGACTCTGGAGGGGTGGAAGGTGTAAATTAGCTTGAACTGATCTTCACACTGGAGAACGCAATGGCTCACAGCAGGAGTCCGGTGCGTCTCAATTCACCGTTTCAGGTCCGATTCCAGCCCGAATTTTTAGCTGAATTCGGACCTGAAATGGACCAAGACACACAGGGCTCCTGTGCAATTCGCACTAGAGCCGCTGCAGAGATGTGCGAACCAGCTCCATAGAGAGCCGGTCACAATCTCCTGCTATGCGACTTAGATGTGGGGAAACCCGCATCCAATTTTCAATAGTGTGAACCCAGCCTAAATCTGGACACATCTGTCGTTCCTCAACTCGAGCCTGGGTTCACACTTGTGCAGTGCACGGCACCGCATGTGATTCGGTTAGGAATTGCACCGCATTCCTATTCAAATCGCATGTGATTCTTTGCAGTGCAGTTTGAGCCTGTTCATTTCGTATGGGCTTATTTCGCACCGCACGAAAAAGGTGCGGCCATCTTTTTTTTTTTTTGTCGCACCGGAATCGGAACACCCATGCGATCTGATTCTTATAATTGCACTACGTATTGCGGTGTCATTAATTTAACATTGACACCAGTGGCAGATGACATGAATGGAGTTTCAATGCGGCCTGGGAAACGCTCAGGATTCAGTGTTTCCTGCATCGTATATATGTGCACCGGGGCTGAAAGTAGGACGGTAAGACACCTAAATAATGCCAAAATGCCATTAACCTTTCTCTTCACAATGGGCACCAGCCCCTTCCCTCCCCAGAGGGGCAGGCTTCTCTCAGTAAGGGGAGGGAGGAGGTCTACCATCTAAGGAAACTAGCCAAAACTGAGGCTAGCTGGGAGTTAGAGGAGTTATCTAGAGCAGGGGCCTCCAGACTTTCTAAACAAAGGGCCAGCTTACTGGCCTTCAGGCTTTAGTGGGGCCAGACTGTAACCAGTGAATGTAAAAAATGCCCTGGCATCCGTGGGAATAAACAATGCCCACTATCATTGGTTTTAGTATGAGGAATGGTGCCTTAATCTTGGTATGAGTGGAAGGAATAATGCCCCATTAATGGCGTCAGTGGGAGGAATGGTGCCCATCACTGGTGTCCCAAGGGCCAGATAAAGGCAAGCAAAGGGTCACAGCTTGGAGACCACTGATTTAGAGGGATGCCCATGCAGCTCTCTTTTTTTTTTCCAGTCATATGAGATATTTGAAGCCAGTGTCCTATACGGTATGATCAGGAAAGGTAGTTTCTGACTGGACTATAAAGGACAATGGCACGTTTCTTAAAGGGTAAGAAAACTGTCCCTCCTAGTCCGTGCAGTTCAGCATCATCCATATCCCAGCCCACTAGGGACCCATGGGGCCGAACTGCACAGCCGCAGACGTCAGATCAGAAAGCTGGCTGAGTGCTGTAAACAATGCCACGGTGTCAGGAACCATGAATCAGACGGAGACAGAAAATGCCGTAAAAATCACACCTTTCCAGCCAGTAAATCAGAAAACCAGAGATCAGCGTAGTCGGAGGCAGCAGACAGGATCAGGAACCAGAAGGGATGACAGCCAGGCAAGTCTTCAACAGGAACACAGCAGAGCGTTTGCAGATATGTTTGACCAAGGCGAAGGCGCTGAAGGAATGAACCAGGCCGTTTAAATAGCCATAAGGGGCTGGCTGACGAGCAGGAAATGATCACCAGGTGAGTCACTGTGGGACGGTGAGTGCTGGCAATTAACCGACAGCTGAGCACTGAGAAGGGAGGGCTGAGCCCAGCCCTGACACACGGACCTTGTGAGATCAAGGCAAGTATAGCTATTTGGGGACTAGACCTACTTAGAGGGGTGGAGGCAAAAGGAGAAGGAAACTTTGTAGGAAGGTTTCCTCACTCTTTAAAAAAAATAAAAAAATAATATATATATAAGAGGGCCAGCAAACCTGTTCTTGGTAAGTCTGTCCCATTTTTCCACAACTCACCATCACCTGGCACTAAACTGGCAATTTTTAGATGTGTGGCCCTACCACAAGGAACTGCCCAAAGAACTGCCTGTTCATGCACACAGAGTTTACAGCCATTTTCTATGTCTAGCATAACATTTTCCTGGCTGTGAAGCCGCAAGCTGTCACAACTGGGTACCTATAGTAGAGATGCCGGCGCCGAGGGAGGAGATGGGGAGAACATGGCTGCGGTGAGTGCACCGCTGGACCGTGGGACAGGTGAGTGGCTGTTTATTAAAAGTCAGCAGCTACACTTTTTGTAGCTGCTGACTTTTAATAAACGAAAATATGACTGGAACTCCACTCATAGCGATTGTAAAGGCTGAAGGATTTACCCCCTTAAAGACCAGGCTATTTTTTGCGATACGGCACTGCATTACTTTCACTGGCAATTGCGCGGTCGTGCGATGCTGTACCCAAATAAAATTGATGTCCTTCTTTTCCCACAAATAGAGCTTTCTTTTGGTGGTATTTGATCACCTCTGCGGTTTTTATTTTTTGCGCTATAAACAAACAAAAAAATGTCAATTTTGAAAAAAACAAACAAACAATATTTTTTACTTTCTGCTATAATACATATCCAAAAAATAAAAAAATCTAATTTCTGCATCAATTTAGCCCAATATTTATTCTGTTACATATAAATCCCAATAAGCGTATATTTATTGGTTTGCGCAAAAGTTATAGCGTCTACACACTACAGGATAGATTTATGGCCTTGTAATTTTTTTTTTTTTTTAACTAGCAATTCTGGTGATGAGCAATTTTTAGTGGGACTGCGACATTGCGGCAGACAAATCTGACCTTAAGTGACACTTTTTGGGGACCAGTGACACCAATACATTGATCAGTGCTAAAAAAAAAAAATGCATTGATTACTGTATAAATGTCACTGGCAGGGAAGGGGTTAACATCGGGGGCGATCAAAGGGTTAAATGTGTTCCCTGTTGGTGCTTTCTTACTGTGTGGGGGATGGACTGACAGGAACAACACAGAGATCGCTGTTGCTAATCACTAGGAACAGCAGATCTATATGGGGTCCCTTGTCAGAACAGGGAATCTGCCTTGTTTACATAGGCAGATCCCCGTTCTGCCTCTCTGTGAAGCAATCGCGGGGGGCCAGCAGACATCAGGTCCACCGGGCACACGCATCGGCTCCTCCTCCGTGCAGCAGGCGCGCATGCACACCCACACCAAGACCATCTATTGCATGAAACGATGTACAGGTACGTCGCTTCATGCAATAGGGCCAACCCGGTCGCAGTATACATACCTCCCAACATTTTGAGATGAGAATGAGGGACACCTACTAACAAAAGGTATGTAGGCATAGGACACGCCCCCTGCCACACCCCCTTAAAGGAGAATAAATTAAAAAAAAGGTTAATTAAATCCACAAGCACTACTATTCCTTTATATTGGCCTTTAAAATGTACAAATGCAGCAATTTAGAAATTGGATGAAAGGTTTAGCACTGGGAAACATTTCTGAAACAAAAAAAGTGCATATTATATACAACTATATGGATCAGACCAAAATGAGGGACAAATGAGGGGGGACATTGCTCCAAATCAGGGACAGCCCCTTGAACTCAGGGACAGTTGGGAGGTATGCAGTATATATGCGGTGGGCAGTCTTTAAAGGGGAACTGCAGTCTGCTCACCTAATTTGTTATAAAAACATCTTTGCCATTCTGAAGCTTCCCTCCAAATCACTTTGCATATTATTTTATATATACTGTGATTCTGTACTTGCCAAATAGGCTGCAGAAATCTCCCTCCACTGAGTCTGGCTGCAGCCATTTTAACTGTGGGCAGCTGGAGGTGCTGCCTGTTCACTTCCTGGATTTACACAGAGGCACACCTCCAGCTCTGCAGCGCTCATTAGCCCTCTTATGACTCACCCCCCATCTCTTTCTGGCAAATTCTAAGGAGAGTGAGAGAAAGAGCTGTGCATGATGTCATAATCCTAGGCTAATGACCAGACAAGAAACAGGAAGTGGGCTGTATAAGGGATTTACTGGCAGAAAAAAAAAATGTTTTACTATGCAAAGTTAAAACAACAACAAGGGCAGAAGATTTAATAGATGGAAAGTTGAAAAAATGACTGAAGGTCCACTTTAAGTGGTTAAAAAAAAATATATATTTACTATGTTAGGCCAGTTTTCCTTTGATAATCAAAAATTATATATAAATTAAAAAAAATAAAATAATAAGGAGATATCCATTTACCACTAAATGAAAGCGCAATTTGTCCTGAAAAAAACCCGCAGTATATTCCACCTGGATGCACAAAGTAGTTGTGATGATATGTACAGTTTTACTATCAAAGTTGCAAAATTGTGCTTAGGCATTAACATTTGTTTTACACTTAGGCGGGAGGGGGGTTAAGGTAAAAAAAAAAAAAAAAAATTTTTTTACCTTTGGACCCACTTTAGAAACATTTGCGTTCCCTTCCTCGGTAAAGGCCTGCAATATAAATCCTCACACTGACCCATCGCTCCGCATTTCAGCTCAGAGAAGTGCTGTGCTGGACTCCAGAAACACTAAACAGCACCCGCGTTAGAACATAATGCACTCTAAGCAGCCACCACCTCAGCTTTTTGAAAAAAGAAAGCTACAGGGCTCTGAATACTAAGCGGTGTCGAGCAGCAGGTACAAAATGAACACAGACCTCGAGTAATGCCATCACATTGTAATCCTCTACATTACTTTTAACCACTTCAGCCCCGGAAGATTTGACTCCCCTTCCAGACCAGAGCACTTTTTGCGGTTCGGCACTGCGTCGCTTTAACTGACAATTGCGCAGACGAGCGACGTTGTACCCAAACAAAATTGATCTCCTTTTTTTCCCCACAAATAGAGCTTTCTTTTGGTGGTATTTGATCACCTCTGTGATTTTTATTTTTGGCGCTATAAACAAAAAAAGAGCGACAATTTAAAAAAAAAAAAAGCAATATTTTTTTACTATAATAAAGATCTCCCAAAAATATATATGTAAAAAATTTTTTCCTCAGTTTAGGCCCATATGTATTCTTCTACATATTTTTGGTAAAAAAAAAAAAAAAAAAAAATTGCAATAAGCGTATATTGATTGGTTTGTACAAAAGTTATAGTGTCTACAAAATAGGGGATAGTTTTATGGCATTTTTATTATTCATTTTTTTTTATTAGTAATGGCGGCGATCTGCGATTTTTATCGAGACTGCGACATTTTGGTGGATACATCGGACACTTTTGACACTATTTTGGGACCATTGTCATTTATACAGTGATGAGTGCTATAAAAATGCACTGATTACTGTGTAAATGTCACTGGCAGTGAAGGAGTTAATCACTAGGGGGCGATGAAGGGGTTAAGTGTGTCCTAGGGAGTGATTCTAACTGTGGGGGGGATGGGCTACCACTGACATGACAGCGATCACTGCTCCCGATGACAGGGAGTAGTAGATCTCTGTCATGTCACTAGGCAGAACGGGGAAATGCCCTGTTTACATAGTCATCTCCCCGTTCTGCGGCTCTGTGACACGATCGCCAGGACACCGGCGGACATAGAGTCCGCTAGCCCCGCCAATTAAATTAAAGGGGAACGTACAGATACGCCCATTTGCCCGCCACTGCCATTGTGCCGACGTATATCGGTGTGCAGCGGTCAGCAAGTAGTTAAAGAGATTTTATCTCGCATCTTGGAGATGCAGAGGAGGTAAGATCATAAGAATAAGGGGGTCAGGGGAGGCCTTTGCAGAGACAATTTGTATTGCATGGGCAAGATGATATTGGGGGTTATTTACTAAAGGCAAATCCACTTTGTACTGAAAATACACTTGGAAGTGCAGTTGCTGTAGATATGAGGGGGAAATGCAAGGAAAATAAAAAACAGCATTTTGGCTTGTACATGATTGGATGATAAAAATCAGCAGAGCTTCCCCTCATTTCAGATCTTCCACTCAGATCTACAGCGACTGAACTTCCAAGTGCACTTGTAGCGCAAAGTGGATTTGCCTTTAGAGCCCTTTCACACTGGGGCGGTTTGCAGGCGATATTGCGCTAATAATAGTGCCTGCAAACCGACCCGAAAGTGCCGCTGCTTTCATTCCAGTGTGAAAGCCCCGAGGGCTTTCACACTGGAGCGATGCGCTGGCAGGACGGTAAAAAAAGTCCTGCTAGCAGCATCTTCGGAGGGGTGAAGGAAATCAATGGGACGGCGCGGCTATACCGCCGGCAAAGCGCCTCTGGTTTTTAACCATTTCTCGGCCGCTAGCGGGGGGTAAAACCACCCCGCTAGCGGCCGCATACCGACGGTAAAGCACCGCTTACAATAGCAGCGCTTTACCACCGACGCCCACCCCAGTGTGAAAGGGCTCTTAGTAAATAACCCCCATTGTCTCTTTAACCACTTCCCGCCCGCCCCACCGTCAAATGACGGCGGGGTGGTGCGGCTCTCGTTCCGGGTGGACGTCACATGACGGCTTCCCAGAACGACCGCTCTCCCAAGCCCGCACCGTGTTGCTAGGACGCAGCGTGACCCCAATCTCTGTAAAGAGCCGTGGCTTTTTAACCATGTGATCGGCTGTGTCCTTATGTAAACACGGAGACGCCGGTAATCGGCGCTCCTCGCCTCGCGCTGACAGAGTGTGAGGAGAGGAGAGCCGATCAGCAGCATCTCCTCACAGAGGACATCTAGGGATGTAATCAGGGCACTGATGATCAGTGCCCCGATTACAATTAAGTGCCCACCAGTGCCAGAAATGTGTGCCCACCTTTGCCGACAAGTGCCAGCAATCGGTGCCCACAAGTGATGCCAGTCAGTGCTGGCTATAAATGCTGCCCACTAATGCCCATCAGTGCCGCCTGTGGCCACCAGTGTCACCTATCAGTGCCACCCATAAGCACCACATAGTGCCACCTATCAGTGCCCATAAGTGCGGCATATTAGTGCCTCCTCATCAGTACCCATAAGTGCCATCTCATCAGTGCAGCCTATCAGTGCCCATAAGTGTTGCCTCATCAGTGCAGCCTCATCAGTGGAGAAAAATTACTTATTTACAAAATTTACTGACAGAAACTAATAAAAAATTTTTTTTTTTTCAACATTTTTGGTCCTTTTTTTAAATTTTTTTTTTTAGGAAAAAATAAAAAAAACCCAGAAGTGATTAAATACCACCAAAAGAAAACTATTTGTATGAAGAAAATGATAAAAAATTTCACAGTGTAGCAAGATTGTCATTCAATGTGTGACAGCGCTGAAAGCTGAAAAATGGCCTGGGCAGGAAGGGGGTGTGTAAGTGCCCGGTATTGAGGTGGTTAAATAGCTTTCAGAGTCGACAGAAACCACATGCTATAACCCTTCCATAGATCTATAGTAGAGTGTGTGCAGAAATGTAAAGCTGATCTCAGGTCTGGATCTAGCCTGTCTGATGTCAGGGTGCAGAAAAAAAAAAAACTCAGTGGGTCAGAGGATGGGAGATCAGCACTGCAGGGCAATGTACAAGGCATCAGCAGGGCAGAGGATAGGATCAGCAGTTTGTAGGGCAGTGTACAGAGGTTCTTGGTTTTTAGGGCAGTGTACAGGGGTCAGCAGGGCAGAGGACAGGAGGGAGCGGGGCAGAGAACAGGGAGGGAGCGGGGCAGAGGACAGGGAGGGAGCGGGGCAGAGGACAGGGAGGGAGCGGGGCAGAGGACAGGGAGGGAGCGGGGCAGAGGACAGGGAGGGAGCGGGGCAGTGGACAGGGAGGGAGCGGGGCAGTGTAGAGGGGTCAGCAGGGCAGAGGACAGGAGGAAGTGGGGCAGTGTACAGGGAGGGAGCGGGGCAGAGGACAGGGAGGGAGCGGCGAAGCTTACAGGGAGGGAGCGGCGAAGCGAACAGGGAGGAAGCGGGACAGAGGACAGGGAGGGAGCAGGGCAGTGTACAGGGAGGGAGCAGGGCCGAGTACAGGGAGGGAGCAGGGCCGAGTACAGGGAGGGAGCAGGGCCGAGTACAGGGAGGGAGCAGGGCCGAGTACAGGGAGGGAGCAGGGCCGAGTACAGGGAGGGAGCAGGGCAGTGTACAGGGAGGGAGCAGGGCTGAGTACAGGGAGGGAGCAGGGCAGTGTACAGGGAAGGAGCAGGGCTGAGTACAGGAAGGTAGCAGGGCTGAGTACAGGGAGGGAGCAGGCCATTGTACAGGGAGGGAGCAGGCCATTGTACAGGGAGGGAGCAGGCCATTGTACAGGGAGGGAGCAGGCCAGTGTACAGGGAGGGAGCAGGCCAGTGTACAGGGAGGGAGCAGGCCAGTGTACAGGGAGGGAGCAGGCCAGTGTACAGGGGTAATCAGGGCAGAGGACAGGAGGGAGCAGGGCAGAGGACAGGGAGTCAGCAGGGCAAAGAACGGAAGGTCAGCAGGGGAAGATCTGAGGACAGGGGTAAGCAAGGTGGAGGACAGGGGGTCAGTATTGGCAGGGCAGAGGTCACCACAGGAGAGGCAGAGGACAGAGAACACCGCTGAAATCACATTCTTTTACATAGAGCTACGACCTTCACGGGGTGCAGCTGGCTGCTATGTTGCCATTCTGACCTGTGAAATTCCCTGGACGGAACGGCAGTGTAGCTGCAGTAGCCAGATACACCCGGTGAAGATCGTAGCTGTAAGTAAAAGAATGCGATTTCAGCTCTGGAGTGTGGGGGGGGGGTGGGAGTACTGGGTACAGTGCTGGGATGGGAAAGGAGCTCAGCGGCCAGGCAGAGTTTCCAGGGTGGAGGGGGGTGGGTAGGGGGCACAGCCCACCCCAGCACCCCCATAGATCCAGCCATGGCCAATCTCCAGCTTATTTTCAAAATAGTAATTTATTAACACTTCCAATTGAACATGTTGCTTAGCATTTTCCTCCAACCTGCATTTTTACTGGCTTGGCCATCTTCTGCTTGGGTGCAGACTTTGGTGGAGCCTTAGCAGGAACAGTCTTTTTGGTGGCCTGTTTAGCCTCTTTGGCAGTCCTAATTGCTTGTTCCCGTTAAGCCTTTCACACTTCAGGCTCCTGGTTTCTCTTGGCCATAATTTCAGCCAGAGAAGTACCAGTAATAGCCCTTTTAACTGCTTGGCAAGTACTCTTCTTCTGACAATCCTTTGTGTGTTGGTCTGTACAGAAAAGTCCAGTTGATTTGCCAAGGGTTTCTCTTTGAAAGGAAGGCAGATTCACATTTTGCATTCAGGAACTGGAATACCTGGCCGCGAGTCCTGGCGTACCGCCGCCACCCATGGCCCAGGTAGATCTTGTAGCCGCACAGCTCAACCTTCATGGCAACGGCTAAAATGGCGAAGACGCTGATCTCCAGCTTTTAGCGACATTTAAATAAGTTCTTTGGACCAAGCTGGTTCAAACAAACTTCACGAACAGATGCAGCAGCTGTCAACTCTGTATGGACTATAAGTAGCCTCAGCTACATACAATATACAGGCCTGTTGTCTGCCAGTGGGTTAGAAGTTCCTGACTCGCTTCTGGAACAAAATAAAGTTGGGCTGAGAGCTGCTCAGCCATTCACAGGCAGCTTTGTATTCTATGAATGAATATAAAGCTCCTTCTGATTGGCTGAGTTGGATAATCGTGACATCTGCCCACCTCAGTCCATCAGTGGAAGCTTTGTTCGGCTCGATTTTGTTCCAGGAGCGAGATCAGAAGTTCACCTCCCACTGCAGGA
This sequence comes from Aquarana catesbeiana, assembly GCF_042186555.1. Classification (NCBI taxonomy): domain Eukaryota; kingdom Metazoa; phylum Chordata; class Amphibia; order Anura; family Ranidae; genus Aquarana; species Aquarana catesbeiana. The sequence goes on along the minus strand of NC_133326.1, from coordinate 11,473,560 downwards.
ACACAGCGATGTATACTGTATGTAGCTGAGGCAACACGCAGTTTATATTGCGTTTAAAGTCGCTGCATCTGGTTGTGAAAGTATTAGTTTTAGGAACAGCTTGGTCCAAACAAACTATTTAACCAGTCCCTTCCTACCCACATTGCATTTACTGCGGGTGGCACAGGCAGGCTGGATGACGTACATGTAACATCTAGCCTGTCACCGGTTAGGGTGTCCCCCTACTAACCCGACTCTCACTGGCTACAGCAAGATTTTGTCAGCAGGCCCTGGCCAATGATTTATGGCTGAGATCTGCTGTAGCCAATCACAACACAGAGTCCTGGGTTTACAAACACACAGGGCTCTGTACACAGATCAGCGATCTGGCTGTTTCTCCTCCCTGCAAACCCGAGAGGAAAACCAGCTAGATCCATTAATAAAAGCAGCATATATTACACTTGTGAGGCACAGTTAACCCCCTTCCCAGCAGGTGTCATTATTACAGTATACGGTATTCTGATCACTGTATTAGTGTCACTATTGATGTCAGTTAGTGTACCTCCCAGCAAGGGTCTGTTAGCGCCAGATTGCACCCCACACTATCAAAGTCTCACTATAAGTTGCTGATCACTGCCATTACCAGTATAGTGTCATAGCTGCGTATACATATACATACATACACGAGTGAGCACACCCCTCAGATTTTTGTAAATATTTTCTTCTATCTTTTCATGTGACAACACTGAAGAAATGACACTTTGCTACAATGTAAAGTAGTGAGTGTACAGCTTGCTTAACTGTGTAAATTTGCTGTCCCCTCAAAATAACTCAACACACAGCCATTAATGTCTAAACCCCTGGCAAGAAGAGTGGAGTGCACCCCTAAATGAAAATGTCCAAATTGGGCCCAAAGCGTCAATATTTTGTGTGGCCACCATTATTTTCCAGCACTGCCTTAACCCTCTGCGGCATGGAGGTCACCAGAGCTTCACAGGTTGCCACTGGAGTCCTCTTCCACTCCTCCATGACGACATCACGGAGCTGGTGGATGTTAGAGACCTTGTGCTCCTCCACCTTCCGTTTGAGGATGCCCCGCAGATGCTCAATAGGATTTAGGTCTGGAGACATGCTTGGCCAGTCCATCACCTTTACCCTCAGCTTCTTTAGCAAGGCAGTGGTCATCTTGGAGGTGTGTTTGGGGTCGTTATGTTGGAATACTGCCCTGCGGCCCAGTCTCTGAAGGGAGGGATCATGCTCTGCTTTGGTATATCACAGTACATGTTGGCATTCATGGTTCCCTCAATGATCTGTAGCTCCCCAGTGCCGGCAGCACTCATGCAGCCCCAGACCATGACACTCCCACCACCATGCTTGACTGTAGACAAGACACACTTGTCTTTGTCCTCCTCACCTGGTTGCCGCCACACACGCTTGACACCACCTGAACCAAATTAATTTATCTTGGTCTCATCAGACCACAGGACGTGGTTCTAGTAATCCATGTCCTTAGTCTGCTTGTCTTCAGCAAACTGTTTGTGGGCTTTCTTGTTCATCATCTTTAGAAGAGGCTTCCACAAAATATTGACACTTTGGGCCCAATTTGGACATTTTCAGTTAGGGGTGTACTCACTTTTGTTGCTAGTGGTTTAGACATTAATGGCTGTGTGTTGAGTTATTTTGAGGGGGCAGCAAATTTACACTGTTATACAAGCTGTACACTCACTACTTTACATTGTAGCAAAGTGTCATTTCTTCAGTGTTGTCACATGAAAAGATAGAATAAAATATTTACAAAAAATGTGAGGGGTGTACTAACTTTTGTGAGATACTGTACATACATACATACATATACACACACCATCATTTGTAGACACTACAACTTTAACAGAAACCAACATACACTTAGGCCTGACTCACACTTACGCATTTTTGGTGTTTTTTGCAGAAACGCACTACAGTTCTTTTAACATGGTTTCCTATGGGACACGTTCACATCTATACTTTCTTCAGCTGCTACGTTTTTGGAAAGGGTTAGGGTCTATTTTAAAAAATGCAAAATGGTGCTTTTTTTTTTTGGTTCAATAGACTTCAATGAAGAAGCTGCAGAAGAGCATGTAGTGTGTTTTTGCCGTGATTTGCATGTTATAAAATCTGCAAAAGAATAAAAATCGACAGGGGAAAAAAAAAAAAAGGCATAAAAGGATACAAAAGACGCAAATCATGGTAAAAATCGCATGTGCAAAAACGCACTGCAAGAAAAAAAAAAAGCAAACTGCATAGGTGAGAAAGGAGCCTTAATGGGATTTTTTTCTTTTACTAAAGGCATGTAGCAGACTAAACTTATGAAGAATTTAGATTTTTTTTTTATTGGATATGCTTTATAACAAAGTAAAAAATATCTTTTTTTTTCAAAATGTATTTTTTTTTTTTTTTTACTTTATGTTTCAATATTTTTATTGAACAAAATGTTATAAAATATATATATATAAAATTTCATTTGGGTACAGCGTTGCATGACCGTGCAATTACCAGTTAAAGTAGTGCTGAATAGCAAAAAATGCCCTGGTCATGAGGCGGTAAAACATTCCGGAGGGTCAAGTGGTTAAACGTCACTAAAAGCTGCAGATCAGATTTAAATGGTTAGGGGATTGACCAAAATGTACCAAAAAGGAACACATGAAATACATTAATAAATCAAGAAAACTGTAAAAAACAGGTTTATTGAAATTTACCAATGACAAATAGACAGAAATTGCAGTGTTTGGGTTTCCTGGGAGAAAAAAAAAAAAGAAAAAGAAAAAAGAAGAATCCCCAACGGACTACTAGTGATTTGTAGTAGACAGGGCAGTCACTCCTAAGTAAGAAATCAGATGAGATTAGTACTGGAAACTGAAAGATTCCCTAACCACATTAACAGAACCTCTCTGAGCCGTGACACATACATGACAAGATGAATACTGTGCTGGAGCAATAAAAAAAAAAAAAAAAAAGAAGTCATGAACATGCAGCATGTAAGTGGGATGTGTAAGAGGAATGACTTTCCTCTTCATTTGCTCTAGAGGCTACAATATTTCCAGTATGCTGGATACTGACCACCCATTTTTTGCAACTATAATATTTAGTATAAATTGTATGTAATCAGTTATATATATAAACAATCCCCATTACTATAAAACTAATGTGCCAGTAATATGATAGACTCAAAGCTGCATTGTAGAAATTCAGTTACTTTGTAAATAGTGAAGGCACACTATGAGTTAAGTCCAAGGAGGAGCACGACATCTCCTGGGCTTATCTCTATTTCACTCCCGGAAGACGTCTATCGCTGTAGTTCAGGGAGCCCAACGCTGATGTTCAGGTCTAAGCATCTTCAACATTAGAGTCGGAGCACCTGCTATGCCTGCCCCATCACAGAAGCCCTTGTGTTATAGGAAATAATTACCAATTTACAAAGGCTTCTCTGAATGGGCAGCAGAGGGAAGGGGCAGGCGTAGGAGATCCGTGTGCCTCTTTCAAAGCCCTGAGGGTCAGTGTATGCTCTGGCAGAGCCAAAAACCTTTAAGCTCTCAGCAACTTCAGCAATAAAGTCTGTGAAGCTGTGATGCCTGCCCAATCACAGAAGCCCTTGTATTCTAGTAACTCATTAACAAGTTACAAAGGCTTCTCTAAATGGGCAGCAGAGGGGAAAGGCGGTAATAGCAGCTCTGTGAGCCTCATTTCTCCTCTCACACAGTCCTGAGCATCAGTGTAAGCTCCGCCAAAGCCATAAACCGGTCAGGTCTAAGCATCTTCAGCATTAGAGTCTGTGAAGCCTGCCCCTTCCCCTCTTCCTGCCTAATCACAGAAGCCCTTGTATTCTAGGAAATCATTAACAAATTACAAAGGCTTCTCTGAATGGGCAGCAAAGGAGAGCCTCCTTTACCCACTCACATAACCCGAGCATTAGTGTATGCTCCGTCAGGGTAAGTGAGAAGGAGCAGTGTGTCATTGCGAGGTCCCGCCGGATAAACCAGGAAGAGCTGGCGGACCATTTGATAATGTCAGAAGTAAGATGGTGGCGTGGGACCAAGCGGTGTCTTGTTGACAAAAGACTGTCAGCAGGACAACGCTGGATCAGGGGGGCTGGGCGAGTATCCAAACACTGCACACATCGCCTGGAGGTAAGCAGAGGAATAGGTCCTCTTTAATTATTAGAGATAAGTTCAGGTGATGTCATTCATGCACCGCCTTGAACTTAACTCACAGTGTGCCTACACTTTTTTTGCAAAGTGGCTGAATTCCTGGAACTCCGCTTGAAAAGAACTTGTTTCCTCTATCCCACCATTGCTGTCTAATCCTGCTATAACCTGTGTCATATTCTCCCCTTTACAAACCTCATATAATCACAGCGCATTCTGGGATACTCAATCAGGATTTGAGGTTCCAGTGTTATTGTAATTCCCTAAAACATCTATATATTAGGTCTGCATAAAGCCTGTGCAAAGTTACAAGGTCAGAGAGGACATGGCTACGTTCTCTTCTTTTTATATTGCACTGAATGCGCTGCTTCCAAGCCCTAGAAGAGTGCTGCATGCACACCAGTTCAGTGAAGCAGTGCCAAGAGCAGTCCTAATGTACAGTGTAGTAACCATTACAAAACCAATCAGATTTCTATTTGCTAAATGTTTGATTGTTAAAAGACTAATTCCAATTGGTTGCTGTATGCTACCACACTTTGCTGTTTGTGCCTGAAAAAAAAAAACAAAAACAAAAAACCTGACGATGAATGACAAAAAAAAAAACCAAAATAAAAATCTGATCATGATCAATGAGCGCATCTATAATGAGATCATTACAGAAATCCTTCTGCCTATTAATGAAATTGATAACAACATAAAACGTGTGACTAAAGAAAACCAAAATTAAAAAGGAAAAAAAAAAATCATCACTCACTTATTTTTCTAAAATGTAATGGACTCTACTGCCAAGCTACATGATCCATATTTACTAACTGGTCCTGTAGGTTCACTAGCTATTCCACCACACTGCTTTCTATGTAACGTATCTAGAGGTGTATGAACACAGATCACTGGATAGGATATACTAGCAAACCCCCATTGCATCTGATGCACATACAAAAAAAAATAAAAAAAATAGTGCACCCGATTTTCTAATGTAAAGTCAGAAAACCAATTCCATAGCTCTAACTACAACAACCTGCTATGCGATTGGAATCTCCATGACATTACGCGTTTCGCCCACATATTATAACAAGACAACAGCCTGATAATATTTTTTTTGTTTTTTGCGCACACATCTAACACTCTAAATAGGATCTGAGAATTTGTATTCCTAACAACTGGATTATGTTTATGGGGATGAGATGCTGGTGTTCAGTTAACAGGAGACAGGGGGAGGTGGTACAATCGCTGCATCATACTCTTCTACCCAATCACCTGGCTTCTAGGACTGAAGGATTAACTCACCAACAGTGAGCTGCAGGAAAAACGTTAACACCAATTTCGGCTTTAAGACTTTCCTTACGAACCAGTAAAAGGGTAACCAAAGTCAAACCACATCCAAAAAGAAAACTAGACACATTTAGAAAAAAAAAAACGGGCTTTAGACTGCATGTCTTGGATTGTACGAGGGCCTGTGCAAAACACAAAATTTTTACCTTTAAAAATAATTTAAAAAATAAAACTGAAGAGCAGTAGTAGAAATACTAAGCACGATTCTCCTTGCTCGGTGTCTGTTCAGCACACAGCAACCTTACAAAACAGGAAATAAAAAGGAGTAGGGTCAATAAAAAGTAAAACAAATTACAACAGAATTTTCTGATTGGGTCTTGGGGTTCAGTTCTCCACTAAGTGACGAGGCTCATTCCTCCTGTACTTTGTCCTTTTCTAATGGCTGCTCAGTCTTCCTCCTCTCCTTCGTCCTCAAGGTCCCGTTTTCTCTTTTGTCCTTTTCCTGCTTACACATAGATGAAAGAAATTAACTTTGAAACCTACATACAATGCTTACAGAAAAAACAAAAAAGCAAACCAAAAAAAAAAAATCACAGATGCTTCACTTATACACACACACACACACATATATATATATATATATATATATATATAAAAATAATACACACACACACACACACATATATATATATATATACACACACACACATACATACATACACACTATGCCTAAATTATATGTATATATAAATTTAGGCAGTGTATGTGAGAATATATATATATATATATATATATATATATATATATATATATAAAATCACACACACACAGCTCAGCATAAATGAGTACAGCCCAACAGACGTCAGAAAATCTTTTCTTTCAGAATCAACATTTTCTATGGGACACTATACTACAAAATCCTCCCACAAATGCAGGCCATTGATTGCAACCAAGATTTGTTAATTTGCACACACAAAAATGTATTTTTCCTAACAAATTAATTCAAGACCATGTTGCAAAAATGAATACACCCCAATGAAAGTCTTCGGAGCAAAGCTAAATATTACACAACAAACCTAACCCTAATTAACAGGAATTCAACTACAGGCGAGTCTAATTATTCATTAAATAGGTGTCCAGCAGACAGGTGATTATAAAAGAGCGTTACTTAAAAGAGTTGTATATCCACAGAAAAAAAAAAAAAAGTTACAAAGAATAAAATAAAAAACCCTGCAAGACAAAGGCATAATGAGCTAGTATGCACCGCATACTAGCTCATTATGAAATAGTTGCCTTAGAACGAGGTCCGGTCCACACCGATAGAGCTGACATTTTGCCCTTGGCGTGTCTTCCGGGTTCGCGGCTCCGGCGCTGCGAATGGACGGAGCCGCGATGAAGTCACTCACACTGCGCGCGGGAGTCTTCTTCCCGGCAATGTCTGCCGGACCTTCAGCCCGCACATTCACAGCACATGCGGTGCCGACGTCAGCGGCTGCATGCAAAGTGAATGTCTCCTAACCCGTACAGGTTTTATTATAGGCTTACCTGTAGGTAAAAAAAAAAGTTAAAAAAAAAAAAAAAAAAATGGGTATACAACCACTTCCATACCAGGTCTATTCTGACACTTCTCTCCTACATGTAAAAAGCATAATTTTTTTGCTAGAAAATTATTCAGGACCCCCAAACATTATACAGAGACATTAGGGAATAAAATGGCGGTTGTTGCAACTTTTTACGCCACACGGCATAATCTGGTCACCGGAAATCTTTATGCTCAACTTCCGGCACCGGCGGATTCCTTCTCTGGCTTGCTGATTGCACAGGCGAGCATGTAGATGTCCCCTCCTGCCGCCTGTAAGAACGATCAAGCTGCTGAACTGCCGCTATGATTGTTCTTGCGGTGTAGGGAATCGCCGGATGAAAAATATATCTGAATGATGCCTGTAGCTGCACCCATCATTCAGATATCACCGCTCAAAGTCCTCATATGACGTCCTTGGGCGTGAAATGATTAACCACTTCCCTCCTGCCGGCCATCATATGACGTCCTTGATTTTGTGCGGGGATATCTGAATGATGGGTGCAGCTACAGGCATCATTCGGATATCGGCTTTTTCAGCCAGCGATTCCTTACACCATAAGAATGATCATAGCAGCTGTTCCACCGCTTGATTGTTCTTACGGGCAGCAAGAGGGGGATGCCCCCTCCCGCCACCCTCCGGTGCTTCTACCGACTCACCGCTTCCATCGGTGAGTCGGAAACAGGATCCGCCAGCCCCAGATGGTGACGATAGATTTCCAGCAGATGGTCGCCGGAGTCTCTATGATGGTTCGGAGGCCGGGCGCGATGTTACGATGTCATGCCCGGCCTCTGCATTCAAACAAACAGCGCCCCCCCCCCCGGCTGGGAAGCCGAGATTGTTTTTGTTTGGGGGGGGATTTCAGGCTTCCCAGCCTAGAGGTGATATGTGGGGTCTTATTGACCCCATATGTCACTGTAAAGAGGACCGATCATGCCATATTCATATTACAAGGGATGTTTACATTCCTTGTAATAGGAATAAAAAGCGATCAAAAACATTTTTTGTTTTAAAGTGTCAAACAAAAAAAAAAAAAAAAAAAAAGCACCCCTGTCCCCCTTGTGCTCTCACACAGAAGTGAACGCATAAGTAAGTCCCGCCCACATATGAAAGCGGTGTTACAATCCACACATGTGAGGTATCGCTGCGAACGTTAGAGTGAGAGAGCAATAATTCTAGCCCTAGACCTCCTCTGTAATGCCCCGTACACACGAGCGGAATTTCCGTCGGATAAAACTTGGATGTTTTTTCCGATGGAATTCCGCTCAAGCTTGGCTTGCATACACACGGTCACACAAAAGTTCTCTGAACTTTCGACCGTCAAGAACGCGGTGATGTACAACACTACGACGAGCCGAGAAAATTAAGTTCAATGCTTCCGAGCATGCGTCGAATTGTTTTCCGAGCATGCGTTAGGATTTTGTGCGTCGGAATTGCTAAAGACGATCGGAATTTCCGATAGGAACTTTTTCCGTTGGAAAAATAGAGAACCTGCTCTCAATCTTCTTGCTGGCGGAAATTCTGCCAGCAAAAGTCCGATGGAGCATACACATGGTCAGAATTTCTGACCAAAAGCTCACATCGGACTTTTGCTGGCGGAATTTCCGATCATGTGTACGGGCCATAACTCAAAACATGTAACCAGTAAAAAAATTTAAAGCATCGCCTATGGGGATTTATAAGTACCGAAGTTTGGCACCATTCCACGAGCGTGCGCAATTTTGAAGCAATGACATGTTGGGTATCTATTTACTCAGCGTAACTTCATCTTTCACATTATGCAAAAAAAAATTTAAAAATTGGGCTAACTTTACTGTTTTGTTTTTTTTTTTAAAGCACAAAACTGTTTTAAAAAAAAAAAAAAAAAAAAGCGTTCGAAAAATTGCTGCGCAAATACCGTGCAAGATAAAAAGTTGCAAAGACTGCCATTGTTTTCTCTAGGGTCTTTGCTAAAAAAACCATATATAATGTTTGGGGGTTCTATGTAATTTTCTAGCAAAAAAAATGATGATTTGTACATGTAGGAGAGAAATGTCAGAATTTGGCCTGTGTGACAAGGGGGTTAAAGAAAACCCCTTCCATTTCATGCTGTCAGCAATGGCACCACATGAAAGAGAAATGTCACAAGGCCTGAAAAAGAATAATTTCTTTACACAAGAAAAGATGAAGGCTACAAAAAAAAAAAAAAAATCAGCAAAGCTTTACTTATCAGTCAGAATACTGGAGAAAAAGTGATACAAAAATGTAACAAAGATGGAACTGCAACCATCTCAGAGACGTCCAGGGAAGTTCTCACCACGAAGTACAAGAAAATTGCATGGTGCCTACTGTGAAACATGGTGGTGGCAGTAACCTGTGGAGGCAGCATGAGTGCTGCTGGTGTCAAGAAGCTGCATTTCATTGATGGTATCATTAATTCACAGATGTACCGCTCTATATTGAAAGAGAAGATGCTACCATCTCTCCGTGCCCTTGGTCGTCGTGCACTTTTCCAACATGACAATGATCCAAACCTCACATCTAAGGCCACTGTTGTATTTCTGAAGAAGAACCGGGTGAAAGTGATTCAGTGGCCAAGTATGTCTCCTGATCTGAACCCAATCAGGGAACACCTATGGGGAATCTTGAAGAGACGACCATCACTCTCCATCCAGCATCCAGGCTCTGAAAGAGGTCGTTCTTGAAGAATGGAAAAAGATTGATGTTGGATTTATCGCCGTTTCATTCCATGCCTAGAAGGCGCGGTCCTTACAAATCATGGCGGTCATACAAAATACTAGATGGAGGAGTTTTTGTTGTGGGGTGTATTCATTTTTCAATCAACTAATTGAAGATTTTGTAATCTTATGTCGCGTACACACGAGCGGAATTTCCGTCTGAAAAATCTTGGGATGGTTTTTTCCAATGGAATTCCGCTCAAGCTTGGCTTGCATACACGCGGTCACACAAAAGTTCGCTGAACTTTCGACCGTCAAGACGCGGTGATGTACGACACTAACGACGAGCCGAGAAAAGGAAGTTCAATGCTTCCGAGCATGCGTGGCATTGTTTCCGAGCACGCGTAGGAATTTTGCGCATTAGAATTGGTACAGACAATCAGAATATCAGATCGGAACTTTTTCCGACCGAAAAATTGAGAACATGCTCTCAATTCCGCCAGCAAAAGTCCGACGGAGCATACACACAGTCGCATTTTTGGACCAAAAGCTCTCATCTGACTTTTGCTGACAGAATTTCCGCTCGTGTGTACGGGGGAAATAAGTTCTATTATTAACCTTACTTTCATGTAATGAGCTAAACAAATGTTCTATAAAACTCAGTTTTGTCAAAATTTTGGAAAACTGTTCTTGTGTTTATTAAATCTTACTATTCAAAAGGGGTGTATTCATTTATGCTGAGCACTGTATATATAAGGGGCTAAAATTATGTGTAATCTCAGCAACAGACAACATATCCCGACACCTGTGTATTCCTTAATACAGCAGCAACATACTGCCAAAACATTTATGCTGAAGATGCAAAGTCCTTCTTTCAGCGTTATAAACTGCAAACATAAGCCGTCTGCATTAAGGGGGATTGATCACATACCATCCTCTTCAGCTTCATCCTCCTCCCCTTCTTTGGAAGCCTCCTCATCCTCCTTTAAAACAAAAAGCAGATTAATGGCGGATTTAAGTACGTCTCCAACACAGATTAACCTCTGAAGCCCCCCCCCCCCCCGACCTCCCCCCCACAACCCCCCACTCCATCAAAAAGACAAAAACAAAAGAACAGAAAATATCAACAGCAACTAAACTACTACAATACACAATGTGTGATATCTAATATGGAGAACTAGGAATGCTATACAGCGAATTCTGAAGACAGAAATGTTAATCACATTTAGAACATTATATTGGTCAATACTGTATAGTATTAATATTACTATTCCCTCAAGTCCTAGATAAAAAGGCAACAATACATCTAAACAGGAAATAATTGTAGGTGATATTTGGCATTTACTTACAGGTTTATGGTGACATGGGTGCACTGGACCTGAATCTTTTTGTAACCTAAATAACTAATTCAAACTTAAAGTGATATTAAAGTCTTGTTTTTTTGTTTTTGTTTTTTTAACAATCATGTTATACTTACCTGCTCTGTGTAATGGTTTTGCACAGAACAGCCCCCATCCTCTTCTTTTAGGGTCCCCCGCTGGCGCTCCTGGCCCCTCCCTCCTGCCCCCATAGCAAGCAGCTTGCTATGGGGGCACCCGAGCTGCTGCTCTGTGTGTCCATTCAGACACGGACCTGGTCTCAGCCCCACCCCCCTCTCTCTCATTAGCTCACTGACTGATTCACAGCAGTGGGAGCCATTGGCACCCGCTGCTGTCTCAGCCGATGAGGAGGGAAAGTCCCAGACAACTGAGGCTCTCGTGCAACAGCGATGGATCGAGATGGGGCTCAGGTAAGTATTAGGTGGCTGAGGGGGGGCTGCTACACACAGGCAGCTTTTTATGTTAATGCATAGAATACATTAAGATAAAAAAAAAAAAAACCTTCTTGACTTTAGAACCACTTTAAGGTCTTATTGTGAAACATCTCAAATCATTTATCTCTTGAGTAAAAATGCAAATAACTAAAATCATGACACTAAAGTAAAGAAGGCCGCTCTCTGGGGTAAGCAGCGCTGAAGGCACTATATGGGGCTGTGAGTCCATTGTGATTGATATTCTTTGGAGTCTCCTAACAGTCCCCCATCTGCAAGCAACACCTTGAAAAAAAATATTTTTAAAAAACCTGCATATCTATGAAATGAAATTGCCTTCAACCTTTGACCCTGACCCCCGGGTTGCTACACTGAACATCCAGACACATTAGAACTCAGAGCTCTCCTGTGTCCGCCATGGGGGGGTGGGGGACTACTGTTTCGGGTGCCTCTATCGTGCTGTTTCATGTTACATTGGTTTTCTCGGATGACAATGATTGACTCCCTCCTGAGGAAGCGGCCTATGCTGCGAAACATGTAGAGGACTGTGTCAAGATCTACATTCCGGTGCCCCTTGTGATCTTTGGGGATCATCAACCTTTGAAATCTCTTAAATGAACGGCTGTAACCATTGCTTGTATATAGCCCCTTTTGTAAATTATCTTTTTTCTTTATTTTAATCAAGTTTTTCTATAATAAATACAATTTTTATATTTTATCATGCCTTCTGCCTAATCCTTGATAGTCCGAGATAGTCCAATCCTCTCAATTTTTTGCCAGTGGCACATTTGGGGTAGCCCCAGGTATTCCTCTTTAATACTAAAGTAAATTTTTTTTTTTTTTTTTATGAAAATGATAATATTTAACTGCTCTGTGCAACAATATTCAACAGAAAGCACATATTTTGCTCTTCTGGCAATCCCCCCCGCTGGCAGAGTCACCTTCTTCCTACTCCGGGTGCCTCCTTAGTAAGCCAGGTGGTAATGAGGTGGTGTGTGCACTTCTGAGCCGCGATGTGTGTCTCCATAGAAGCACACAGCGCTGGTAAAGCCACGTCCTCTACTCACAGGAGCTTGACTGCCAGCAGCAGCAGCCTTACTCTGCTACCCTCATCTGGTGCTTGGATCCAGACACAGAAGCAGGTGAGTGTTTAGGGATAGAGGGGGGCCAAGAAGGATAGTAGGGTGCCGTTACCTTAAGGCCCGGTTCACACTGCTGCAACTTTGAAGCCGACATCCCAGCGCTACCTCGGCATGACTTGCATACGACTTCTTTAACAGAAGTCAATGCAAGTCGTGCCGAAGTCGGACCAAATGTAGTGCAGGAACCCTTTTGAGTTGGAGCGACTCAAGTAGCTCCTATTAGAACGGTTCCATTGCACTTAATTGGGTGCGACTTGTGATGCTCTCAAAGTCGGAGCGCATGTCGCACCAGTGTGAACCGGGCCTAATGCAGAGAATGCATTCAAGTAATCGAATTTAGAACCACTTGGGACACAAAAACATTTTGATTTCGGTTAGGCAAACCATAGCTGATGCAATGTTCTTTTCAGAAACTACAGGCTGCAGGCAAGAAAAATTGCTCAATTCCCTCATCAGAGTTAGTGTGGATGGGGGGATCCCTCCCACAGTGCTATCGTGTTCTGCCAGTGGGGAGCCTTCCCAGTCAGCAGAATACAAGGATCACTGCTGGCGGCTATAGCCACAGGCAGCAATCGCATGCGATTAATCCGACAGGCTCGTTGTACTGAAGTTGATGGATTGACTTTAGTACAACTAGCCTGCCCATAGATGGATCGAATCTCAGCTGGTCCGGCTCAGATTCGATCCATCTATGGCTGGCTTTAGCTACCATGGGGCTGAATCTTGTAGATAATCTGGCAGAAAGGCCTCCGTGCCAGCATTTCCAGCTATGCCCACATTATGAAGCAAAGTGAGTTTTTATCACACTACAAAATCAAATCTCATCATCAATATCACTGCAAAGAAATATCTACACCGTTATGCTAGAAGACAACAGAAATACACTTCAACAAACAAAGAAAATTGTAAAAGCTGTACCTCCTCCTCGCCGCTCACTTCCTCCTCTTCTCCTTCCTCCTCTTCATCGTCGTCCTCGCCCTCCTCACCCGGTGGAACGTCCTCGTCATAGTCATCCTCTGTGTGAGGGGGGCAGCCTCAGTCACAAACAGACTGGAGATGTGTGCAATATAGTCTCCAGTCTGTGAGCCACAGACAGAGGGAGTAACAGAACATCAGCTAACACTAGAGCCTTCGTAGAGTCCCCAATAACTGAAGACACCAATTCACATTTTGTTTTTCATCCAATTCATTCAGTAGTAATAAAGTTTTACAGACTAAAGACGGCCAATCAGACTGTACAATCTCTGTGCAATTAAATTTAAAATCCATCCACTGTGGGAGATTTACTAAACCTGGAGCACTCAGAATCTGATGCAGCTGTGCATGGTAACCAATCAGCTTCCACGTTTTATTGTCAAAGCTTAAGACTGGGTTCACACCTCAGAGGCTCACAGCAGGAGTCCAGTGCGGCTCCGTTCACCATTTCGGGTCTGATTTCAGCCTGAATTTTGGACCAAAAGACACACAAGGCTCTGGTGCAATTTGCACCGGAGCCGCTGCGGAGATCGTGACCGGCTTTTTAAAGAGCCGGTTCACACATCTCCTGCTGTGCTAATTGGATGCGGAAAAAACCCACATCCAATTCACACTGGTGTGAACCCAGCCTTACAGAGTTGTAGGGTCTCAAAGATTTTTCATCTTAATGGATTCTATGCATTCCTGTGCTGCAGCAGCCCCCCAGAGCCCCCCTGTTACTAACCTGAACCCGATCGTTCCAGCTTCGAGGACAAGCACACCAGCTCCAGCCGCTGTCTCAGGCCCTTATTGGATAGACCGATAGCAGCAGGAGCCATTGCCTCTGACTGCTGTCAATCAAATCGAGTGACACAGGAGTCAGGGGGTGGGGCAGAGTCCTGCTGTCTGTGTCAATGGAGGCAGCAACAGGACTCGGGAGAGCGCCCGCATGAGTGCCCCCATGGTAAAAGGGGTCTCTGTGGGGGCACTCAATGAAGAGGGGCCAAGAGCGCCACCGAGGGACCCCAGAAAAGGAGGATCGGGGCCGCTCTGTGCAAAACCAGGTAAGTATAACATGTTTGTTATTTTAAGAAAAAAACCTTTACAAATCACTTTAACCACTTAAAGCGCTTGTAAACCGCAGGTGATTAAAGGAAAAAATTCCCTGCAAGGTAATGTCATAATGTGCTAGTATGCATCTTTCAACTGGTATTCCTTCCGGGGTCGCGGCCTCCGGCTACATGAGTGGCTGGGGGTGCCATGACGCCACTCCCGTGCAAGCATGCGAGAGCCACCGTTTCTAGCAGGGTCTCTGAAGGTATGGCACTGTAAACCGGACCTTCGGAGCTCATGTGCCGGTGACATCACTGGCTGCATACACTCTGGAATATCTTCTAAACAGTGCAAGTTTAGAAGATATTCACAGTACCGACAGGTAAGCTTTTATAGAGTAAATAGATACCCAACATGTCATGCTTTAAAATTGTGTGCGCTTGTGGAATGGCACCAAACTACCGTACTAACAAATCTCCATAGGCGATGGTTTAAATATTTCTACAGGTCACCCCTTCAGAGTTACATAGGAGGTATAGTGCTAGAATTATTGCTCTCACACAGACTTTCGTGGCGATACCTCATGTGTGGTGCGAACACAGTTTACATATGTGGGCGTGACCTGCGTATGCGTTCACTACTGCACACGAGCGCGTGACAATGGGAGCGCTTAAAAAAACAAAAATCCCTTCGCGATAACACAGCATGACAGGTCCTCTTTATGGAGAGTATCTGGGGTCTAAAAGACCTCACATCTCTCTTCTACCCTTAAAAGTAAGGGATCAAAAACAAAAAACGTTTCATCTTTTGCTTAAAGAAAAAAAAACAAAAAACGTTTACATGCCCCGAGAACCTTAAGCGACGTCACTCTGCTCCTTCAAGGGCATAGAGATGAGCGAGCGGTGGCCATCTTGCCATTGCTTATCTCTATGGCAAGAAACTGCCGGCGGCGGTCGGTTCCAGGGCCCAGCGATCGGTAACATAAACCTGGCAACCACCGGGAAGCGGCGGGGTTGTTCACCTCTCCCACTGTTTCTAAAAGTGGTCCCGTGGGGATCACTCTTATCTGAAAGACCGGAGCCTGAGGGAAAAGAAAATACCGGGGGTTATGGCATCTAGCTGCAGCCATCACCCCTGGGTTGAACATCAAAATAATGACATTTTCCTGGTTGGACAGTCGGCGAGTGGTTAAATTGGGACAAGCTGAAGTTAGAAGCTGATTGGTTACCATGCACAGCTACGCCAGATTCTGAGTGCTCCAGTTTTGGCAATTCTCCCCCTTTGTGTCATGGTTTTGTATACCTAAACAGTTCATTCACCTTCTATCCAGTCTAGTAGGCCTTACCTTGTGGACTGTGTATGGTCACAACATCATTGTTACTACATCCTAAACAGATTGTACAAATCAGACTGTAACATTTGACCAGCCTAAAGTGCATTGAATATAACCTGTGCTTCTCAAGGTCCTGTGAAACCCTCACATGTCAGTACACCAGGAATGCTGAAAATGGTATATTCACAACAGCTGGAGGAACCCGCAATTTAAAGTAGAAATCCAGCTCTTGTTGGACTTTAACCACTCAAGGACCGGGCCTATTTTTCAGACTCAGTGTTTACAAGTTAAAATCTGTTTTGTTTTTTTTGCTAGAAAACTACTTAGAACCCCCAAACATTAATATATATATATATATATATAAATAAAAATACATGTATATAAAATAATAATATATATATATATAATACTTTATATCACACGGTATTTTCGCAGCGGGCTTACAAGCGCACTTTTTTTTGGAAAAAAATACACTTTTTTGAATTGAAAAAAAAAATAAAACAGTAAAATTAGCCCAATTTTTTTTTAGACTGTGAAAGATAATGTTACGTCGAGTAATCTCATACCAAACATGTCACGCTTCAAAATTGCACCCGCACGTGGGAAGGGCAACAAACGTTTACCCCTAAAAATCTCTATTGGTGACATTTAAAGATTTCTACAGGTTACCCGCTTTGAGTTACAGTGTTAATTTTAGTCTTAGGACTAAAATGGCTTTGTAGTTTGTTAGTCGTATTTAGTCGACTAAATCTCCAGTACATTTCAGTAATTGCAATTTAGTTTTAGTCATAGTCTTTTGACTAAAATGGCTTTTAGTTTTAGTCGTATTTTAGTCATCTCAATTGTTTTAGTTTTAGTCGACTAAAATAGTATTCATTTAGTTGACTAAAATGTTTTAGTCGACTAAATTAACACTGGTTACACAGAGGAGGTCTAGGCTAGAAAAAGACCTCAGATCTCATATTTACACTAAAATGCAATACTAATTAAAAATTTTTTTTTTTTAAATCCCCTTTAGGAGCACTCGGCATCCAGGCAGTGAGGGGAGAGGAACCGATCGGCTCCGCCTCTACTGACGGGTCCGGTGAGCGCGATGGGAGGGGCCCCTCTCCCGCCCCCGATAAACAAGTGATCTCCAGCTAATCTGCTGCTGAGACCAATTTTATCGTAAAGATTAAAGTCCACCGTTTTTTAAAAATACCGGGGTTATGGCAGCTAGCTTGAACGTCAATGTAGCGACGTATAACGGCGGCGGCTGGTCCTTAAGTAGTTAAATAGTTTGTGGGCCAAGCTGGCCAAAACAAACGTTTTCCATAAAATAACTATGCGGTCGCTGTGCGCTCTGTAGTAGAATAAGCTACATAAGGCAGCGCTGTGTTACGGCGGCAGTAAGGATGACTTCCCGTCTTCTACCAGCACAAAGTATAGTTGGGCTAAATGCTTCTCCATCCTTTAGGAGATGCCTTGTATTTTTATCAATGAGAACAAGGCTTCTCCTGAATGGCGGAGAAGCATTTAAGCCGACTATTTAGTTCCAGCTGCAGATAGGAAGTCACCCATAGTACTGCAGGAACTACCGTAAGCACTGTTACTTGATGTAGCCGATTATACAACCCTATGATACAGTGCACACAGGGGCCACATAGTATGGTTATGGAAATGGTTCACTTGGGTCAGCTTGTCCCAAACAATAAACCCCCCCCATCAAAACATGATATATTTTCTAAAAGCAGAAACCTTGGAGAATAAAATAGTGGTAGTTCCAATTTTTTTTTTTATGGCAAACCCTATTATGGCAAAGGTATAGAAAACACAAAATTTCAGTAAAAAAAAAAAAACACTAGTTAAGTTAATTTTAGTGCATGCAAAACGCATTAAAATTACCCATTTTTTTGTAAAATATAAAAGATGAGTGTTCACCGAGTAAATAGATTCTCAACATGTCAAACCTTAAAGAGGAGCTCCAGGCTCCTTCAGAAAAAACCTTAAAAAGTCAGCAGCTACAAATACTGTAGTTGCTGACTTTTAATATTAGCGCACTTACCTGTCCAGGCATCCAGCGGTGTCCTCACCCGAACCGATTTTTCAATCGGCTTTTGGGTGCTGCCTTGCGGCTTCACAGCCAGTTTCCTACTGCGAATGTGCGAAGTAGGCTGCGCTCTGTATATGGGCCGCCTGCGGTGGAAGAAGGATTGGGGGGGGGGGATGGGGGGGCGAACTTCTGGCGTGGCCATGGAGAACACAGCCAGAAGTGGGAGCAGGCACCTGTTAAAATCAGGTACCCCATCCTCCCCCTTAAAAGGTGCCAAAATGTGGCAGCGAAAGGGGGGGGGGGGGGGAGGAAGCAGACAAGCGGAGCTTCCCCTTTTGGGTAGAGCTTTAAATTTGAATGCGCCCCTGAAATGGAGACAAACTTCAGTACCCTATATTTTCTAACACTTTAAAAGCCCCCTACAGGTCATCAGTTTAGTGTTACAGAGAAGGTCTGGTGCCAGAAATATTGCTCTTTCCAGCGATATCCAACATGTGTACTGCAATCAGCGTTTTCATGTGTAGGTGCTCCTGGCACGTGCGTTTACGTTTGTACATGTGTATATGGGAGGGGGGCTGCCTTATGTGCTTTTTAGAGTTTTAAATCTTAAAAAAATTATATAATCACATGGGGACAAAAAGTTCCTTTTGTGATAATTTTTTGGAGACAGGTTCTCTTCAAGAAGACATCTGGGGTCTTAAAAATCCCTGATGTCTCCCCTGTGCTCCACTGAATGTAATGCTATGCAGATCACATTGCACTACATTCTTTCCGGATTTGCTGGCCAGGGACACGGACAGGTGGACTTGGAAGTGATGTCAAACATATCACTTTCCGGATCAGGAACAAGGCAGGAGAGAGGTCCGCTTTGCTCCTGCCCCTTTATCGGGTTGCACACACTATGTCGTTCCTGGGCCCAAGCAGAGCCCCTGGGTTGGGGTTGCTGTTACATAGGGTGTGTGGAAGGCAGGAGTCTGATAGTCAGATTTACACGTGTGTGTAAAACCCCCCCACTGTCAGGTCCGTACAACCTACAATGGCCGCCATATCCCCGTTAAATTGTTTCCGGGACAGTAAATGAGGAAAATCTACTTCTAATTCTAGTGCAAAACCTAGAAATTTTAGTCGGACTTCTACTTAAGATTGTGTAAAGAGATTATATAAGGTTTCATGGCGATATACCAACTTTGGTCCTCACAACTATAAGAATTGTAGAAGGAACGGTGTGGGGATGTTGTCCTTGCCCACATTATTTATCAACTGCCAGAATGAAAAATCTCATCTACATTTGTTTATCGCTTTCATTTCTTTGTTTCTATAAAAGCTCGTTTTAAAGAAAACAAAGAGAAAAAAAAAAAAAAAGTATCTTCCAGCAATAACGTGTTAGGCGGCGTTGAACCAGGAAGGGCGGTAGTTTCCAAGGTAACCAGTACATGCTATAATTGGGAATATGTTTATAACTACAAGGGCTGTTGGGATGAGCTACAAAAGCTTCATCACTCCTCCATATCACTTCATTCTGTACTAATTTGCCTTTCATCAGGTTATAATTTTTTGTATAATAAGATCTCCGGTCTCTTATTTTTCTATAGTAAATGAGAAGCTGCGCTGATAAAGCCCCAAATTAAGTTGGTGCATCTTTGATTGTATATCATGACAATATGAGCCCATACACGGAATGATGAGGTAGATCTTAATCGAAATGCCACCACAGTGATTCACATCAAAAAGATGTGCCGCCACCTAGGGCTGGGAGATTGTCTGAAAAAAAAAAAAAAAAAAAAAAACTCGATTCACGATTCGAATCGTTTTTTTTTTTTTCACCACGCCGGTCCTGAGGAGCTGTGGGCAGGAGTTTTTAGGCGAGGCCGCGGCTTCGGTCTAGTCCGCAGCGTCCGGTCTGGCGGACTAGGCCGAAGCTGCGGCCTCGCCTAAAAACTCCTGCCCGCAGCTCCTCAGGACCGGCGTGGTGAAAAAAAAAAAAATTTTTTAAATTTATTTGCTTAAATTTTGAATTGATTTGACCTCTCAACTTGATTCAAGATTTAAATCGATTTTTTCCCCAGCCCTACCGCCACCTTAAAGAATTCCTGCTTACCAGATAGCAAGTAAAACAAAGCATGTGGCTATAGCCCAGCCAAGGCCTTTACTTCCACCGAAGATCCTATGAACAATCAACAGGGTGGATGGCTGCAATGTCTCTCACACACTGCCAGCGCTGTAGAATCCTTGACCATCTCACTCCTCTCGGAGTCTCTCGGTCACATCCTCAGATTCGGAGCAGTGCGCAAATCTCATGAGAGCCAAGCAGTCACATGTTTGGCGGACTGCTCCAGATCTGAGAATGTGACAGAGACTTGGAGAGGAATGAGATGGTCAAGGATTCTACAGCGCTGGCAGTGTGTGAGAGACATTGCAGCCATCCACCCTGTTGATCGTTCATAGGATCTTAAAGTAAAGGCCTTTTTGTCCCCTATGTGATGAAAAAGTTAAAAAAAATAAAAAATAAAAAATTTAAGTTTCAGCCAAGCACATAGACAGACCCCCCCCCCCCCCCCCCAAAAAAAAAGATTTTTGAGCCCCCCCGCGCGAACGTAAAATGCACGTGTTGGGGCACCCCCAACTCACTACAACTTTGATCGTGATACACATTACAAATCACACGTTACAATTGTGATACACAATACATGATCCCCATGACTAAGCACCTAAGGGGGCGGAGCGAAATGCGTTGGAGGCATGGCCTGGTCAGAGTCCAGGCTGAGGTTGATACACCCCCCCCCCCAGGGATGTTATGGATGTGCGGCCATAGGGACACACTCTCTTCACTTTCAGCCATTGCAAGAGCCTGGGTGAGCTCCCTCCCCTACCAGCACTCCCAGCGATGGATGTCACAGGACTTGCACCTCCCTTCAATAGAGCCAGAGTGGCACGCGGAACAGGTCTTGAGTCAGACTTTACATATCGCAGTACACACCAGAGAGCAATATTTCTAGCACCAGACCCCATGGCATAAACACTAAACTGATGAAAACTAGTCAGAAGTGATTCCTGCAGAGAGCAGAGGAAAGAGGCAGCAGACAGAAATGACACTTAGTGCTCTGGACTGAGACAAGTACACACTATACTCTGAGCAATGTTTCTCAACTCCAGTCCTTAAGTACCCCCAACAGGTCATGTTTTCAGGATTTCCCTCAGATGAAAACGGCTGTGGTAATCACTAACGCGGCGAAACTGATCAAATCACCTGTGCAAAATAATGGAAAGCCTGAAAACATGACCTGTTGGGGGTACTTGAGAACTGGAGTTGAGAAACATTGCTATAGAGAGATATGCTTTTGTTTGTTTTTCATGTCTGAGGTTTACAACCACTTTAAGCACCTCTTTCTACGTTTGTGTGTAAGTGGTAAGCTCCACAGCCAATGCAACACCTCAAGAATAGAAGTCACACAGCATATGCAAATAAAACTCGCAGATTTCTACTAAAGGAACTTCCTTCCCCTTTCTCTCAAAGAACTTCAAAGGAAAAAAAACAATCTATGATAGCGGAGACTTTCAGCCCATTTTAACTCGCAGTAAAAAGAAGGCAAAAAAATAAAAAATAGAAAAAACACACCATAGGAGCGTGAGAAGCCAAAATTCCAGTACCCACCATCGTCCTCGTCCTCCTCGTCATCTAAACCCTCCAGATAGGCTTCAGCGTCGGAGTCTGGGGCTTCCTTGTCATCTCGGTCGTACCCATCCAGGTAGGTGAGCTGGGGCAGTAACTTGAAGACGTTTTCTCGATAGTCGCTGAGGTTGGTGACCTCACAGTTAAACAGGTCTAAGCTCTTTAAGCTCCCTAATTTTTTCTGCAGGTGGGAAAAAATGATGCAGAACGCAAGGGTAGAAAATTATGAACACACACAAAGATCAAGGTGCGGCATTCACATAACAATTTGTACAGTTAGTCAGAATGTCCCCTTAAGGCGCCTTTCACACGGACGGCTGTTCTGCCACAGTTAAAAGCATATAATATGTTCTGTGAAATTCAAGACTCCAGACACTGCGATCAGCTGCATTTGTACAGTGAGATTACCTGCGTTTACATGCGTCTGCGTTTGGAACATTCTTGCCATTTCTGATGTGCTTCCGGTTGCTTTTCTTTCCTTGTTGCCGCTGCTATCCTCAGGAGAAATAGTACACTGCGATTACCTGCAGTTATGTAAAGATAGCTGCGCTAAATCGCTCCTGGACGCAGTCAATTCTATTTTTTCTATCCGCACCAAACCGCATGTAACTAAATCGCAGCTAAACGCAGTGTGTGAATGGGGCCATAGGAAAGCCTTGTGTGCTTTTAGCTGCGGTAGAAAACTAGAAAATCCGCAGCTAAAAGCCCCATTCTATCCGTCCGTGTGAAAGGGGCCTTAGCGCTTTAGTAACGTTACATTCAGAAAACCCGCCCTGCACCCAGAATAAAAAGCGTCTCTCTCACCAGAGGTTCCATTGTGCTCAGATCTTTTATTCTGTTTCCGCTCAGGTTGAGATGTGTGAGGCTTGGACATTTTTCCGCCAGAACTTCCAGTCCACCCGAGATGTTATTATCACTCAACTCCAACTGCAACCAAAAGAAAAAAGTCATCACTGGTCAACCAGAAGCCACTGAAATCAAGAAGCCGTTACTCATAATGAAAAAATTACATCCGTTTAACATCTGAAACCAATACCTTTGCAGTGCGATTTGATATACAAAATACATAAGAACAAAACATACAAAAGAACTGCAAAGAATCGCATGCAATTTGAATAGGAATGTGGTGTAATTCCTGTCCGAATCACATGTGGGGTTTCTCGCACCGCTCCTGTGTGACCCCAGGACTTGTCATAGTCACTTCAGCCTGGGTTCACATAAGAGCAGTGGGGGGAAAAAAACACATGAGATTTGGACAGGAATCAAACCGCATTCATGTTCAAAATCGCATGCAATTCTTTGCAGTGTGATTTCAGCCCATTCATTTTGTAAGGGCTCAAATCGCACCACAAAAGGTATCTGTACTCGGTATTGTCGAGTACTTGACCGAAAGTATCGGTACTCCTACTCGACGGTAAAAAAAAACGGTATCAGTGCAACCCTACCCTCCCTTGCTCTATCCAAAATAAATACAAATTTGCCCATACACTAAAATCTCTGTATCTACAGACATCCACAATCTACCACTAACCTATCTATGCCTGTAAAGTAGAAATCAGTATACATACCTCCGATCCCACGATGAGCGCTCAGCCGTGGCTTCTCTGTGGACGGCGGGATTTCTTCATTACAGGGCTAGATAGATTAGTGTTAGATTGTGGATGTCTGTAGATGCAGGGATTTTAGTGTTAGGGTGGACTTACACTTTAAAAATGGAGCTCCAACCAAAAGTGGAAGCTCCGCTTGCTTGCACCCTCCCCCCCCCCCCCCCATTGCAACATTTGGCACTTTTTGGGGGATGAGTGGATACCTGTCAAAACCAGGTACCCGCTCCCACTTCTGGGCAAGATCGCCGCACAACAATGCAGCGATCTACAAAGTTTCCGGCCCGTCCATTAAGCTGACTCTTCATGGGAGGTTGTCTGAGCATCCCACAAGGAGGATGGCAGTAAAGTGCACTTTAACCAATGACCTGATAAGTAGCCAGAGTGCCCAAGGAATGTGGAGGATCCCTAGGTCAGGGTGTCTCTATAGCAAGGCAGGGTACAAAACATACTGTATACCAGTGGTCTCCAAACTGTGGCCCTTTGCTTGCCTTTATCTGGCCCTTGGAGCACTATTCCTCCCCCTTATATGAGACACTATTCTGCCATCTGACACCAAAAATGAGGCGCCATTTCTCCCACCAACACCCATAATGGGGCAGCATTCTTCCCTAGGATACCAAACAAATGGGGCACTATTCCTCCCCTCCAATACCAAAATTTGGCGATGTTAATCCCACCGATGCCAGGACAATTTCTACACTTGCCGGCCACAATCCTGCCCCCTAAAGTCTGAAGGACGATAAAATCGGTCCTTTGTTCAAAATGTTTCGAGACCTCTGCTGTATACCATAAGGAGCTTAACATATCCCAAAGATAGAGCATGGAAGGAGGGAGTGAAGGCCTGGATGAGGCAAAGCCCCAAAAATCAAGTAACCTAAAAAGGACAGGAGCCAGGTACCCAGGAATAGACACGTGCACTGCCGAAAAATTGGTCCGTTTTTGTTTCATTACTTTCTTTTTTCGGGTCATTCGTTATGATCGCAATTCATAAATCCGAAAAATAAGAAACAATCTGAAAATTCGAAAGAATAACTAATAACTATTAAATTATAGGTATTGGAATTTCCTTTCAGATTTGGTTGTTAGTGAACGTAACGAATACAAATTTATCTGAAATTACGACTTATCCAAAATAACGAATCCCGCATCTAAACAAATGGAACGTAACAAATAGTTTTTATTATTAATTCATTACGTTCCATTCGTTTAGATGCGGCATTCGTTATTTCGGATCATTCGTAACTTTGGATAAATTTGTATTCGTTATGTTCACTAACAGCCAAATTTGAAAGGAAATTCCAATAACTAATTACTATTAAATTATAGGCAAGCTATTATTAGTTACTAATTTCAGATTTTCACATTTTCATTTTTTTCGAATTTCTAATTTATGAATTTTTGGAAAAATTTGTTAAAGTGGGTTTTCGTTAATTCGGATATTTCCGAATTAAAGAATTTGTCGAAATTCGTAAAAAAAAAAACAAAAACAAAAACAAAAACAAAAAACGAATTCAGAACAAAATGAATTGCACATGTATGCTGCACTGCTTCATATAGAAGAAAAAGGGAGATAATTAGAGGCAACTAATGAGGATACGAGGTAGAAGAGCATAGACTTTGGGCCCCAAAAGGGGCATTTTTTGCAGCTGCATGCCAAAAACCAAGGGTACGTCAGAATATACAAATAAACGCCATCCCCCCCCCCCCCGGTTGTAGAAGCTGGGGTGCGCCTTAATGCAGAAAGCTTTTCCACGGACCTCTAGCTTTAAATCCAAGGGGCTGAGTGGGAGTCAGGCTCCGAGGGCCTGCGGGCGCCTACACCAAAAGTACAAAAAGTGGAAGGGTAGAATTCCTTAGACCCCCCCCCAACCTCCTATATGAAGGAAGAGAGGTACAGTCCGGCCTCCCATGGCTTTGTCTGTCAGTGTCCAGTGCAGCACCGAACAGACAACATCTCTCAAAGGCCAAGTAATTTGTTCCCTTAATGTGGAGTTCGACCCAAAAATGGAACTTTTGCTTTTCTGGTTCCTACCCCCCTCCGGTGTCACATTTGGCACCTTTCAGGTATTTTGCTCCCACTTCCGGGCGTAGATACTCAAGCCACCTGCGGGTATCTACGCCACTTCCGCCGCCTTCTCCGTCCCCCCTGCTGTCTTCTGGGAGACACACAAGTCCCAGAACACAGCAGGGACCAGTGGGATAGCGCAGAGCGAGTCCCGCATGAGCAGTAGGGAACCAGGAAGTGAAGCCGCAAGGCTTCACTTCCTGATTTCCCTTACCAAAGATGTCAGCGGCAGCATCCGACAGCCGAGGGACAGATCGGTTTTGGGTGCCGACATCGCGGGTGCCCTGGGACAGGTAAGTGTCCCTATTTTAAAAGTCAGCAGCTGCAGTATTTGTAGCTGCTTACTTTAACCACTTCGCATCCAGGCCATTTCTGACACTTCGCTCCTACATGTCAAAAATCATCATTTCTTTGCTATAAAATTACATAGAACCCCCAAACATTATATATGTTTTTTTAGCAAAGACCCTAGAGAATACAATGGCGGTCATTGCAACTTCTTATCTTGCACGGTATTTGCGCAGCAATTTTTCAAATGCGTTTTTTTAAAAAAAAAAAAAACAGTTTCATGCTTTAAAAAAAAAACAAAACAGCAAAGTTAGCCAAATTTTTTTGCATTGTGTGAAAGATGAAGTTACGCCGAGTAAATAGATACCTAACATGTCACGCTTCAAAATTGCACACGCTCGTGGAATGGCGCCAAACTTTGGTACTTAAAAATCCCCATAGGCGACGCTTTAAAATTTTTTACTGGTTACATGTTTTGAGTTACAGAGGAGGTCTAGGGCCAAAATTATTGCTCTCGCTCTAACGTTCGCGGCGATACCTCACATGTGTGGTTTGAACACCGTTTTCATATGTGGGCGGGACTTACGTATGCGTTCGCTTCTGCGTGCGAGCTCACGGGGACAGGGGCGCTTTAAAAAAAATTTTTTTTTTTTTTTATTGTTAATTTTACTTAAAAATTTTTATTTTTACACTTTAAAAAAAATTTTTTTTTTTTTTGATCACTTTTATTCCTATTACAAGGAATGTAAACATCCCTTGTAATAGGAATATGACACGATCAGTCCTCCTTACAGTGAGATATGGGGTCAATAAGACCCCACATCTCACCTCTAGGCTAGGAAGCCTAAAATAGAAAAAAAAATATAAAACGATCGCCGCTTCACAACCGAAGCGGCGCCGTTTTTTTTAATGCAGAGGCCGGGCGTGACGTCATAACATCGCGCCCGGCCTCCGAACGATCATAGAGACTCCGGCGACCATCTGGTCCGCCGGAAATCTCTATGGTGAACATCCGGCGCCGGCGGATCCGCTGTCCGACTCACCGATCGCTGAGGTGAGTCGGTAGAAGCACCGGAGGGCGGCGGGAGGCGTCCCCTCCCGCCGCCCGTAAGAACGATCAAGCGGCGGAACAGCCGCTATGATCGTTCTTATGGTGTACGGAATCGCCGGCTGAAAATGCCGGTATCTGAATGATGTCTGTAGCCTCAGACATCATTCAGATATAAGCCCCGAAAGTCGAGGACGTCATATGACGTCCTCCGGATGCCAAGCGGTTAAAATAAATAAATAAATAAATAGATAGGAGGACCTCCGCTTTAATATGGCATTACTGTCCTAGCCATGTAGCCATATACACGGTCTATATATGAGTGAAAGTCAGACCTACGCAAGACACAAGTTTAGATGTTTGTAAAAAGTCATCAATAACCGAAACATAAGACATTTATTCCGCCTGCTCCATGAAACAAGGACATACTCCGCATTGGAGAGATCCCTTTAAAACCCCTTTACCCCTCCCAGGCCTTTTCTGGCACTTTTTGTTTACATATAACAATCAGCATTTTTTGCTAGAAAATGTCTTCGAACCCCCAAACATTATATTATTATTGTAAAGCAGAGGCCCTAGAGAATAAATTGTTGGGTTTTGCAATTTTTTAGGTCACACAATATTTGCGCAGCGGTTTTTCAAACGCTCTAGGTAACTAGGCTCCATGTCTAAAAAGGAAGAAGATGTGAAACTTGTGTCTTTGCTGCCAACTACCTGTAACCAACCACAGCCATCGGAGGTTTTCTGTCCTTAGCAAAAAGGTACAAGGAGATTCGTGGCAAGAATTTATCCATCTTTATCAGATGCTTGGTGGAGGGAGTGTGGCCAACGTGGTACCTTCCTGCACATTTGGTGGGACTGCCCCAAGCTAAGGCTCTATTTGCAGGATATCAGAGCCCCAATCAGACTGATCCTTGATATTGACATGCCTGATTCACCTGTGCAGTTTCTACTTCATGTACCTTCCCCTTAGCCATTATCGCAAATGCGTTTTGTCCCACCTTGTAAGCGCGGCAGCCGATTCCAATCTATTGGAAAAAAAGACCCAGATTGCTTGCCGTGCGGAGTGGGTACTCCTGGTGAACAACATTACGAAGGCGGGGGATTAATTGGTTACATGTAAAGGTTGTTATAGAACGGCTCAATGCGGTTTGGGCCACTTGGATCCACTATACTTCAGGGGCCTCAGTTGCTCCACAAACCCCTTCATCAGCGTCAGCAATACTTCCGATGGGGGAGCGGCGCCGTGCACTGTTTTTCTCGCTTTATAAGGCCCTGACATATGATATCTTCTTGCAGACTGCATACCTTACTGTGTCAGAGCGGTTCTCCTGTGCTAGGCATTTGATCTAGCACTTACGGGTAGGGGGCGCGCCTCTTCTGCTGTGATTTATTACAGCAGAAGCCAATCAGCCGGTGCCGACCAATGGATATCCGCCGGCACCCGCTGATCATTGAGAGACACAGAATGGAGCTCTGCCTATGTAAACCAGGCAGATCGCTGTCCTGTCAGTGGAAACGAATTCATTTTCTGTCACTGCAAAGCAAAAGGAATAAAATCCATCACATCCCTTAGTGAAAGCACCTCACAGTACACACAAAACACTGGCTAGGCACGCATTTAACCCTTTGATCTCCCTATATGTTTAACCCCTTCCCAGCCAGTGTCATTAGTACAGTGACAGTGCATATTTTTAGCACCGATCACTGTATTAGTGTCACTGGTTCCCACAAGGTGTCAGTTCCCAATTGAACACCGCAATATCGCAGTCCCACTATAAGTCGCTGATCGCCACCATTACTAGTATAAAACAAAATTAAATACAATTTCTAGTATATATCCCAAATTAGCTTTTTAACATTCTTTTATTGGATATGTTTTATAGCAGAAAGTAAAAAAAAAAATGGCTCTCTCTTAAGCTTGGTTCACACATCTGCATTTTTAGTGCTTTTTTCCAGAAAGGCACCAAAGTCCATTTAACATGGGTTCCTATAGGACACATTCACATCAATGCCTTTTCAGCCACTACGTTTTTGGAAAGGGTCAGGGATTTTTTTTTTTTTTTTTTTTAAACGCAAAAACTGTGCATTTTTGGTTCAATAGACTTTGGAGGAGGGAGGAGGGAGGAGGGAGGAGGGGGGAGGGGGGGGGGGAGAACGTGTGAAAAACGCATCAAAAATGTGTGCGCAAAAATGCAAAATGCACTGCAGAAACTGATCAAAAGCAAACTGCATAGGTGTGAACCGAGCCTTAGATCGGCTCCCATAATGACCTATTCTGTTGCCATTGTTAAAAATTGTTACTAAACCAACATCAGTAGAATCAGTCTGTATATGCAGTAAAGCATGCTTGTTATACTCACTGTGGAACCTAAGGGGTTAATCCTCCCATTGTGTAAAAAGGCGGCTTTATCCTGTCTTCCCTGATCCTCCCCTTTTTCCACTGTCCCCAATCCATCTTCTGATAGTACAGGGCCTTGGGGGCACTCTGCACATGCTCAGTTTGGTGTGTATTGCTAGAGTTTTTTTTTTTACCTTCTTGGGAGGGTGCATGTGATCAGCACAGAGCCATTCAGCATTGTCCAGACAGAGGGTCAGGAGTCCTGCAGCCTCACAGGACAGTCAGATGAGAATGAAAACTCCTCCTACAAGCTTTAACCAGACACTGATAGACGTCACAAGATTGCTATATACAGTGAGGGACAAAAGTACACTCACAAAGAAATGATCAGTCTATAATTTTAATGGTTGGTTTATTTTAACAGTGAAAAACGGAATAACAGAATTTCAAAAAAGTTATTGATGAGTTAAATAAGTATTTGACCCCTTCGCAAAACATGATTGCTGGAATACCCATCCACGCCCCATTTTCAATGCCCTGGCTGAGGGAAGGAGGTTCTCACCCAAGATTTGATGGTACATGGCCCCGTCCATCGTCCCTTTGATGCGGTGAAGTTGTCCTGTCCCCTTAGCAGAAAAACACCCCCAAAGCATAATGTTTTCACCTCCATGTTTGACGGTGGGGATGGTGTTCTTGGGGTCATAGGCAGCATTCCTCCTCCTTTCAAACACAGCGAGTTGAGTTGATGCCAAAGAGCTCGATTTTGGTCTCCTCTGACCACAACACTTTCACCCAGTTCTCCTCTGAATCATTTAGATGTTCATTAGCAAACTTCAGATGGTCCTGTACATGTGCTTTCTTCAGCAGGGAGACCTTGCGGGCGCTGCAGGATTTCAGTCCTTGACGGCGTAGTGTGTTACCAATTGTTTTCTTGGTGACTATGGTCCCAGCTGCCTTGAGAACATTGACAAGATTCTCCTGTGTAGTTCTGGGCTGATTCCTCACCGTTCTCATGATCATTGAACCTCCACGAGGTGAGATCTTGTATGGAGCCCCAGACTGAGGGAGACTGACAGTTATTTTGTGTTTCTTCCATTTGCGAATAATCGCACCGACTGTTGTCACCCTCTCACCAAGCTGCTTGGCGATGGTCTTGTAGCCCATTCCAGCCTTGTGTAGGTCTACAATCTTGTCCCCGACATCCTTGGACAGCTCTTTGGTCTTGGCCATGGTGGAGAGATTGGAATCTGATTGCTTCTGTGGACAGGTGTCCTTTATACAGGTAACAAGCTGAGATTAGGAGCACTCCCTTTAATCCCTTAAAAGCCTTGTGCTCCTAATCTCAGCTGGTTACCTGTATAGAAGACACCTGGAAGCCAGAAATCTTGCTGATTGATAGGGGATCAAATACTTATTCCACTTATTAAAATACAAATCAATTTATAACTTTTTTGAAATGCGTTTTTCTGGATATTTTTGTTGTTATTCTGTTTCTCACTAGTAAAATAAACCGACCATTAAAATTATAGATGACCATTTTTTTGTCAGTGGGCAAACGTACAAAATCAGCAGGGGGAGCAAATACTTTTTTTCCCCTCACTGTACTGCTGAGAAAAGGTATTTAGCAGTTTTTATTTACTAAAATAATTGCATTTCCATGTTCTGTGGGAGATCAGATATAGTGAATGCAGGCTCCTGGGTTTAATAACACTTTTATTGGTGTACAATCTTGCTCATGGTCAACTGTAGGTTTTGTCATTTTAGATTGCACTACTTAAATGTATGAAAATTTTCCTTAAAGCGGAGTTCCACCCACAAAGTGGAACCTCCGCTCATTTGTCTCCACCCCCCTTACAGTGCCAATTGGCACCTTTCGAGGGTGGGGGGGGCAGGATACATGTCTTTGACAAGTATCCTGTTCCCACTTCTGGGAGTAGGGGCTGCGGCCCATGACATGACCCTGGGGCTCCCTCCTCCTCCCCCTGTTGCCAGGCCAGTAGGAGAGAGGAGCGGGGCCTCGTGCATGCGCAGTAGGGTTCCCTACGTGAAGACGTAAGGCTACACTGCCGGGTTCCCTTACCCGCAATGGCGCCGGTAGCACACGACAGCCCAAGACTCCAGGACAGGTAAGTATCCTATTGTTAAAAGCCAGCAGCTGCAGTATAAGTAGCTGCTGGCTTTTATTTTTATTTTTTTTTGGGGGGGGCGGAACACCACTTTAAATAAAGATGACAAAAAAAAAAAAAAAAAGCTATTCTGTGTATGGTTTGAGACCAGCAACATATGGGGTGAATCCACTGGAATAACATGAAAGAAAATCTGTTACGGATTACAGATAATTTCCTCTCCTCCATAGGAAAATAAATCCTTTACAGCACACGGGCCACATGAAAAGAATAGCAATGAAATATAACAAAAACATCAGCAAGTCCCAAACTAGAGACAAACAAAATAGGCAAATCTCTCCCCAGTGGTTGCTGATAAGAGACCCCCCCTCCCCCCTCTAATGTACTGACAGCAGGAGAATGACAATTAATAAAAAAAACCATCAGCAGTCCTCGATTACCTTTTTCAGTTTGTTTAGCTTTGGTAAATTTGCAACAGAGCTGAGACAGACGTTGATTGTGCTTAGAAATTCCAGTCCTTCAAATTCATCCGTCAGTCCCTCGATTTTTCCTTCTTTGGACCGGCAGTTATCCAGGACGAGCTCTTTTACCTGGAAGTAAACAAAGATGGACCCAATTAGGAACATAAGCACTGCGGGGGGGGTGGGGGGGCGGCTGAATCGAATGCCTACTGCACACGATCAGATGAAAAATATCGCTTTTGTTGTGATCGTCCGATAACCTGATCGTTCGTACTCAGCTTATCGAGAGCCGAGCACGAGAGTTCATCCGGACAAAACAAGAAATTTTTTTCTCGTACGATTTTCGTTTAACCGCTTTTACCCCCCTTCCTGCCCAGGCCAATTTATTAGCGCTGTCACCACTTTGAATGACAATTACGCGGTTATGCTACACTGTACCCAAATGACATTTGTATCATTTTTTTTTCCACAAAAATAAAGCTTTGTTATAGTGGTATTTAATCGCCACTGGGGTTTATTTTTTGCTAAACAAATGATAAAAAAAAAAGACCAGAAATATTATAGCAAAAAAGTTTTTCTTAGGTTTCTGTTATAAAATTTAGCAAATAAGTAATTTTTCTCCTTCACTGATGTGAGTGATGAGGCTGCACTGGTGGGCACTGTCAAGTACTGATGGAGCTGCAATGATCATCAGTAGAGATGTAGATGTCCGTTTCACACTTGCAGGTTACCGGCTCTCTCCTCTCTCTGTGACAGCGCGAGGAAAGGAATGCTGATAACCAGCTAGTGTATTTATTTTATTTTTTATTTATTTATTTCAGGTACTTATATAGCGCCGTCAATTTACGTAGCGCTTTACATATACATTGTACATTCACATCAGTCCCTACCCTCAAGGAGTTTACAATCTAAGGTCCCTAACTCACATTCATACATATACTAGGGACAATTTAGACAGGATCCAATTAACCTACCAGCATGTCTTTGGAGTGTGGGAGGAAACCGGAGTACCCGGAGGAAACCCACGCAGGCACAGGGGGAACATGCAAACTCCAGGCAGGTAGTGTCGTGGTTGGGATTCGAACCAGCGACCCTTCTTACTGCTAGGCGAGAGTGCTACCACCACACCACTGTGCCGCCCATTTATATCGTGATCAGCTGTGATTGGACACAGCTGATCACATGGTAAAGGCCCTTTGTGATCGGCCCTTTACCCCGCTCAGTGATCAGCTGCGTCCAAAGGACACAACGATCACAGCGCACTGGAAGCTTGCCGCAGTGGGCGTGGTTTTGGGAGGGGTGTCAATAGACCCCCTCCCAGAACTGGACGGCCGTGCTGTAGCCATCATTCAGCAAGTGCTTAATCAGTACAGTATTCGTAAAAAAAATATATATCGGAAGACTAAGACCACGCATGCTTGGAAACCAAAGAATACAATACAACACATTACCTCACTTCTGGACCAGCAACATACCCGCAGGCATCTTCCCGGTACCGTTTTTCTTTTTAGAGCCGGCGGTCGACTCTCTTGTAAAAGCAATCCTAGCACCCAACTAGTCGCTGGACTGCTTTTACAAGCAGCTGGAGGGAACCACCCCCCCCCAGCCACCTTCCTCAGCTTGCTAGGACTCTCCCGTCCCACTGGGAGACCCCAGCAACCAGCAGGCACATCTGCCGGGGTCGGCTTTGTTTTACTCTCCGCTATAGTAACCCAGAAGTGATGACCTGACATCACTTCCAGTTTACCCGAATGTCAATGGCGCCATTTTTAACCACTTAAGGACCAGCCTCGTTTTGGATTTTTTTTTGCTAGAAAATTACTTAGAACCCCCAAACATTATATGTTTTCTTTCTAACACCCTAGAGAATAAAATGGCGGTCGTTGCAATACTTTTTTTTTGCACCGTATTTGCGCAGCTGTCTTATAAGCGCACTTTTTTTTGGAAAAAATTCACTTATTTGAATAAAAAAATAAGACAACAGTAAAGTTAGCACAATTTTTTTATTTTTTTTTTTTTATATTATGAAATATAATGTTACGCCAAGTAAATTAACCACTTGCCGACCGTAGGACGTCCATGGACGTCTTGGGTTTGTGGGGGTATATCTGAATGATGCCTGCAACTAGAGACATCATTTAGATATTGCCGTTTTCAGCCGGCGATTCCCTACACCATAAGAACGATCATAGCGGCGGGTCAGCCGCTTGATCGTTCTTACGGGCAGTGGGAGGGGACGTCCCCCCCCTCCCGCCGCCCTCCGGTGCTTCCTCCAACTCACCTCTGCGATCGGTGAATCGGAGAGCGGATCCGCCGGCCCCGGATGTCGATCATAGAGATTTCCGGCAGACCAGATGGTCCCCGGAGTCTCTATGATCGTTCGGAGGCCGGGCGCGATGTTATGACGTCACGCCAGGCCTCTGCATTAAAAGAAACGGCGCCGCTTCAGCTGGGAAGCGGTGATCGTTTTATTTATTTTTTTTATTTCAGGCTTCCCAGCCTAGTGGTGAGATGTGGGGTCTTATTGACCCCATATCTCACTGTAAAGAGGACCTGTCATGCCATATTCCTATTACAAGGGATGTTTACATTCCTTGTAATAGGAATAAAAGTGATCACATTTTTTTTTTTTAAAGTGTCAAATTAAAATTTTTTAAGTAAAATTAACAATTAAAAAAAAAAATTTTTTTTAAGTGCTCCTGTCCCCGTGTGCTCGCACGCAGAAGCGAACGCATACGTAAGTCCCACCCACATATGAAAACCATGTTGAAACCACAGATGTGAGGTGTCGCCGCGAACGTTAGAGTGAGAGCAATAAATCTAGCCCTAGACCTCCTCTGTAACTCAAAACATGTAAGCAGTAAAAAATTTTAAAGCATCGCCTATGGGGATTTTTAGGTACCGAAGTTTGGCGCCATTCCACGAGCGTGTGCAGTTTTGAAGCGTGACATGTTAGGTTTTTATTTACTCGGCGCAACTTCATTTTTCACATTATGTAAAAAAATTGGGCTAACTTTACTGTTTTGTTTTTTTTTTAAAGCATGAAACTGTTTTTTTTCCCAAAAAAAAGTGTTTGAAAACATGCTGCGCAAATACCGTGCGAGATAAAAAGTTGCAATGACCGCCATTGTATTCTCTAGGGTCTCTGCTAAAAAAACATATATAATGTTTGGGGGTTCTACGTAATTTTCTAGCAAAAAAATGATGATTTTTACATTGAGGAGCAAAGTGTCAAAATTGGCCAGGTTGGTAAGTGGTTAATACCCAACATGTCACACTTCAAAATTGCGCCTGCTCGTGAAATGGCGTCAAACTTTTACCCTCAAAAATCTCCATAGGTGACATTTAAAAAAATTCTACAGGTTGCATGTTTTCCGTTACAGAGGAGGTCTAGGGCTAGAATTATTGCTCTCACTCTACCGGTCGCGGCGATACCTCATATGTGTGGTTTGACCACCGTTTTCATATGCGGGCGCTACTCACGTATGCGCTCGCTTATGCGCGTGAGCTCGTTGGCACGGGGGGGGGTTAAAAAAAAAAATTATTTTTATTATTTATTTTATATTTTATTTTTACACGGTTTTAAAAAAAAAAAATGTGTCACTTTTATTCCTATTACAAGGAATGTAAACATTCCTTGTAATAGAAAAAAGCGCGACAGGTCCTCTTAAATATGAGATCTGGGGGGTCAAAAAGATCTCACATCTCATATTTACACTAAAATGCAATAAAAAAAAAAAAAAAAAGTCATTTAAAAAAACGACATTGAAAAAAATATGCCTTTAAGAGGCGTGGGCGGAAGTGACGTTTTGACGTCGCTTCCGCCCAGCAGTGTCATGGAGACGAGTGGGCGCCATCTTAGCCTCACTCATCTCCAGGCACAGAAGGGAGACGGACGCGATCACCTCCGCCGCTACTGACAGCTCCGGTAAGCGGCGGAGGGCACCGGATCGCGGCGGGAGGGGGGGCCCCTTCTCCCGCCACTTATAAAAGTGATCCCGTGGAGAATCCGCCGCAGAGACCACTTTTATCAGAAAGCCGTCCGCTGCACGAAAACGGGGATACCGGGGTTATGGCAGCTAGCTGCTGCCATAACAACGATATCCACCGGCCAAGTTTGGATGTACAACGGCGTGCGGCGGTCCAGAAGTGGTTAAAAATCAAAAATCAAAAAATAAAATAAACACGATCTTGGTGTTTTGAATGCGTTGAGGGCAAAGGAGGGATTTGGAGTCTCAGATCTTTCCATAAAAAGTACCTTGGCACATGCCGATTGCAGTCACAGGGGATGTTTACATTCCTTGTAACAGCAATAAAAGTTATAGAAAAAAAAAAATTAAAGTGCCCCTATCCACCCCCCCCCGCACACGCGCGTTGTTCCAGCACACACGTAAATGGAGGTCGTCTCACATGTACAGTAAGACTGCGAACGTCAGGTCATGGGCAGTAATTCTAGCACCAGACTTCCTGCGTAAATCTAAAGTGGTAACCTGTAAAGATTTTTAAAGTGCCGTCTACTGATAGTAAAATTTATGTCTTTTTTGCTGCCGTTGCATGGGCGTGCGCAATTTTAAAACGTGGCATGGTTGGTATCTATTTACTCGGCGTAACATCATCTTTTATAGTTTACCAAAAAATGTAGTTACGTAGTGTTTTTTTTTTTTTAAATGCAAAAAAAACCACAAGTGTATTTTTTCCCAAAATACAATTGTGTTTGAAAAACCGCTGCACAAATACCGTTGCGATATAAAAAAAATTGCAACACCCGCCAATTTATCCTCTAGGGCCTCCGCTTTAAAATAATATATGTTTGGGGGTTCTAACTAATGTTCTAGCAAAAAATAGTGATTGTTACATGTAAGC
Organism: Aquarana catesbeiana; assembly: GCF_042186555.1. NCBI lineage: Eukaryota > Metazoa > Chordata > Amphibia > Anura > Ranidae > Aquarana > Aquarana catesbeiana. Next base: position 11,437,098 of record NC_133326.1, on the reverse strand, counting down.
GAAAAAAGTGCCAGAAAAGGCGCGGTCTGGAAGTGGTTACATCACTTCTGTAGTTGTATTTTGTCATACAGAAATTTTTGTATGTTTAGTAACCTCTTCATTTTGGATAGGAGACCAGCATGTAAAAAAGAAATAAATAACAAAAAAAAAAAAAAAAAAAAAAGGAGGATAATTTGTTCATCCAGAATAAGGGGGGGCGCTCTAATACAGATGGTGTGTTACTGGCCAGATCACCTGGTAAAAGCAGGGGGAAAAAAAAAAAAAAAAAAAAAAGAAAACTAATGCAACCGCCACATCTTATGATTGCTAAGCTGCAATAGAATACATTTTTTGTTTTAATGCCACTTTAACCCACTTATCAAGCGGCCGTTCTGAGTAGATTCACATACACACACACACACACACACACACATATATATATAAAATTCTGAACTTCCGGTAGGGGGACGTGCTAATCACGGAAGAAGCTGACCTGCAGGTGCCGGCCAATGGATGTCTGTCGGCACCCACCGATCGGCAAGCAGAGACACAGGACAGAGCTCTGCTTATGTAGACAAGGCAGTAGGGCTGGGGAAAAATCGATTTAAATCTTGAATCGAGTTGAGAGGTCAAATCGATTCAAAATGTAAACAAATCGATTTTTTTTAATTTTTTTTTTTTTCCACCGCGCCGGTCCTGAGGCGCTGCGGGCATGAGTTTTTAGGCGAGGCCGCGGCTTCGGCCGGACGCCGCGGACTAGGCCGAAGCCTCGCCTAAAAACTCATGCCCGCAGCGCCGCAGGACCCGCGCTGACACAGTGCCGGTGTTCTGACATATAGTGTCCCGCAGGCGCAGCACGGAGCAGCAGGAGATGCCGAAAATGTCCGAAGTTGATCAGCTGACCATCAGCTGTACACGGCGCTCAGGCACCTGTTAGCGATGGCTGTGTAAGAGGGCCCCTCGCGGGCTCGCTTCGCTCGCCACGCTTCGGGCACGGCCTCGCTGCGCTCGGCAACTATTTATTCTAACTCTATGTCCACTTGGATAGTAGGGAATGATCCTGGACATAGGGTAAGAATAAAAGTGCAGGCGCCGTGTACAGCTGACGATCAGCTGTTGAACTTCGGAGACTTTCGGCGTCTCGTTTGTCCTCCGTACTGCGCCTGCGCAGTACAGGGCGGACACTTCTGGATAGGGGACTGTATTCGACAAGACACCGGTCCTAAGGAGCTGCGGGCAAGGAGTTTTTAGGTGAGGCCGCGGCTTCGGCCTAGTCTGCGAGGTCAGAAGCCGCGGACTAGGCCGAAGCCGCGGCCTCACCTAAAAGCTCATGCCCGCAGCGCCTCAGGACCGGCGTGGTTTCCAAAGAGAAAAAAAAAAAAACTCGATTCGAATCGTGAATCGAGTTTTATTTAAGAGAATCAAATATTTATATTGATATATTTTATATTTATCTCCCAGCCCTACAAGGCAGAGCCCCATCCTGTCAGCGGGGGATGTGATGGATTTTTTTTCCCTGCAAAGCACATCCCTTAGACCCCTTTCACACTGGGGCGGTTTGCAGGCACTACAACGCTAAAAATAGCACCTGCAAAGTGCCCTGAAAGAGCCGCTGCTGTGTCTCCAATGTGAACACCCCGAGGGCTCTCACACTGGACCGGTGGCGCTGGCAGGACGCTAAAAAAAGTCCTGCTAGCAGCATCTTTGGAGCGGTGTATACACCGCTCCTTGCCCACTGAAATCAATGGGGCAGCGCGGCTATACCGCCAGCATAGCGCTGCCGCAGCAGCGCTTTGTGGTGGTTTTAAAACTTTTGCGGCTGGTTTTTAACCCTTTCTCGGCCGCTAGCGGGGGTAAAAGCGCCCCGATAGCGGCGCGAAATTGATGGAAACGCGTCGCTTTACCGCCGACGCACCCACCGCTCCAGTGTGAAAGGGGCCTTAGTGAAAGCACCTAACGCAGCACGCACAAACACTGGCTAGGCACACAGTTAACCCTTTTGATGGCCCTAGCTGTTTAAGCCCTTCCCAGCCAGTGCCATTAGTACAGTGACAGTGCATATTTTTAGTACTGCTCACTGTATTAGCGTCACTGGTTCCCACAAAGTGTCAGAATGTCCGCCAAAATATCGCAGTCCCGCTATAAGTCGCTGATTGCCACCATTACTAGTACAAAAAGAAAAGAAAAATTCCAGCATAATTTGTAGTTTATAAACTTTTGCACAAACCAATCAAAATACGCTTATTGTGATTTTTTTGTAATATGTACCAGAATACATAACAGCCTAAATTTATGAATACATTTGATTTGCTTTAATGTTTTTATTGGATGTGTTTACAGCAGAAAACAAAAACTATATTTTTTTATTTTCTGCTGTAAACACATCCAATAAAACATTTTTTTTTTTTGTTTTTTTTGTTTACAGAGCAAAAAAATAAAAAATATGTGGGTACAAAGTTGCATGACTGCGCAATTGTCAGTTAACCACTTTCGTGTAATAAATACAGCGGCACGGGAGCCGATGCGCATGCCTGGTGGCCGCGAAGTCCTCCTACCACCCACAATCGCCATAAAGAGGCAGAACGGAGATCTACCTATGTAAACAAGGCGGATCCCCGTTCTAACAGGAGGAGGAGAGAGATCTGCTGTTCCTAGTGATCAGGAACAGCGATCTCTCTGTACTCCCAGTCAGTTCGCCCCCCCAAGTTAGAAACATCTCCCAGGGAACACTTAACCCTTTGATCGCCCCCTAGTGTTAACTCCTTCCCTGCCAGTGACATTTATACAGTGACAGTGCATTTTTATTGTACTGATCACTGTATTGATGTCACTGGTCATCAAAAAGTGTCACTCGGAGTCAGATTTGTCCACCGCAGTCCCACAAAAAAATAAATAAATAAAAAACGCAGATCGCCGCCATCACCAGTAAAAACATTTAACCACTTGCCGCCCGCCATACAGCAAAACGACGGCTGCAAAGTGGTTTCAATATCCTGACTGGGCGTCGCGGCGATCGTTGTTGCGTTGTGTCTATCTGACACACCGCAACTCCGATCTAGGTAAAGAGTCTCTTTACCACGTGATCAGCCATGTCCAATCACGAAGTAAATAGGAAGAGCCAGATGCGAGTGAGGAGCCGATCGGCTGCTCTCCTGACGGGGGGGGGGGATTGTTTATCAGCACAGGCCCCCCAGGACCACCAGGGAAGCCGCCCAGGACCACCAGGATGGCCATCCACACCACCAGGTATGCCCCCTAGACCCCCAGGGAAATACTAATCTGTGCCCAGGCAGCTGCCAGTGCCCACTCAATGCCTACCACTGCCACCGGGGATGCCTATCAGTGCCACCCATAAGAACGCATCTTTGCAGCCTTTCAGTGCCCATCAGTGCCACCCATGAGTGCCCATCAGTGCCGCATATCAGTGCCGCCTACCAGTGCCCATTCATTGGTGCCACCTCATCGGTGCCGCGTATCAGTGCCCAGCAGTGCCGCCTATCAGTGCCCAGCAGTGCCGCCTATCAGTGCCCAGCAGTGCCGCCTATCAGTGCCCAGCAGTGCCGCCTATCAGTGCCCAGCAGTGCCGCCTATCAGTGCCCAGCAGTGCCGCCTATCAGTGCCCAGCAGTGCCGCCTATCAGTGCCCAGCAGTGCCGCCCATGAGTGCCCAGCAGTACCCGCTCATTGGTGCTGCCTTATCAGTGCCCATCAGTGAAAGAGAAAACGTACTTATTTACAAACATTTTTAACAGAAACAAAAGCAAAACTTTTATTTTTTTTTTAATTTTCTGTCTTTTTTTATTTAACAAAAAATAAAAACCGCAGAGGTGATCAAATACCACCAAAAGAAAGCTCTATTTGTGGGGAAAAAAATGATAAAAACTTAGTTTGGGTACAGTGTTGTATGACCGCGCAATTGTCAAACTGCGACAGCGCTGAAAGCTGGAAAACGGAAAATTGTATACTCACCTTTCCGTAATTTTCCTTTCCTGTCGTATCTTCATGGCAGCATACACTTTGGGTTGTGACTCCGCCCCCACAACCTGATAGGACTACATAGCTATAAGTTGTAGAGATGGCCCCTGCCCAGTATTCTCCGTACATATATATCTCACCTTAGACGGGTGGGAGATTGTATGCTGCCATGAAGATACGACAGGAAAGGAAAATTACGGAAAGGTGAGTATACAATTTTCCGTTTTCCTGTCGCATCATGGCAGCATACACTTTGGGGAGTAACTCGCAAAGACTGGGTGGGAATTCAAACTAAGTTTATTAATCAAATAATAGAGGAATTGGCCTGGATAACGGATCTTCCGAAATCCACCGTGGATAAGCAGGCGGAATCCACCTTGTAATGAGACATGAAGGTGTTCCTGGAGGACCAGGTAGCCGCTCTGCAAATCGTCTCCGCCGAGACTCTACAATATGCCGCCCAGGAGGTTGCCACTGCCCTGGTGGAGTGTGCCCTTAAGCCCTCAGGTACTTGATGGTTACTCAGTGAGTAAGATCTCTTGATGGTCTTTACTAGCCATGAAGCAATGGTGCGTGAGGATGCCGCTTGACCTCTCCTGAAACCATGTGGGATAATTAGGAGGTTTTCCGACTTTCTGATGGATTTTGTTGCTGAGAGGTATTCTATAACGGTACCCTTAACATCTAGTGGATGAGGGTCTCCCTGATCCGTGCTGAGTGCTGGAAGATTAATCTCTTGGTTAAAATGGAAGGATGAGGACACCTTGGGGATGAATCGATCCGAAGGCCTTAGGACTAGCCTGTCTGGAAGAACAACCAAGTATGGTTCGCTAACCATTAGAGCTTGCATTTCTGACACTCGCTTCGCCGATGTTATGGCTATTAAAAATGAAACCTTCAGCGTTAGATCCCAGAGGGATATGCTCTGCATTGGAAAAAAGGGTTCCTTGGATAATGACTCTAGAACAATTGAGAGATCCCAGACCGGGAATGACGGTTTTCTGGGGGGCCTCAGCTTTAGACAGGCCCTCTGAAACTGAACCACCAGAGGCTCTTGCGCCCATTTAACTCCTGTCAAGGCGGACAGGGCCGATACCTGGACCTTCAGGGTGCTTGACCTAAGGCCTTTCTCTAGGCCTGATTGAAGGAACTCCAAGATGTGAGACACCGACGGGGAGGACGAGTCCCAACCTTGCTGGTGGGAGAAGGAGACAAATTTTTCCCAAACTCTTCTGTACGTGATGTTGGTAGTAGGCTTTCTGGCCTGGAGTAAGGTATCCACCACCTTCTGGGAACAGCCCTGCTCTAGGTACCTAGCCCTTTCAGTCTCCAGGCCATCAAGTGTAGCTTCCCCGGGTTCGGGTGAAGAAGATGTCCCTGGGAGAGTAGGTCTGTCGTCAATGGGAGAGGCAGAGGCTCTGCCGTGTTCAGCTGCATGAGGGTAGTAAACCATGGCCTCCTCGGCCAGAAAGGGATCACTGCTACCACCAATGCTGTTGACTTCTTGAGCCTCAGGAGGAATCTCGCTATGAGAGGCGTCGGGGGGAAAATGTACCCCAGGTGAAAGTTCCAGGGGTATTGGAGGCAGTCCGTCCCCTCTGCCGAAGGAAACGGTGTCCTTGATAGGAATCTCTGACACTTTGAGTTCTCCGGAGTTGCTGCTAGGTCTATCTCTGGAGGACCCCAGGTTCGGGATATGAGAGCATAGGCTTGTGGACTCAGAGACCATTCGTTGTTGGAGTGGAAATTTCTGCTTAGTGAGTCGGCTAAGGTGTTCTGGACTCCCGGGACATAAACCGCCCTTAGGTCCAGTAGATTCAGCTGCGCCCATTCCAGAACAGGACGGACCTCCTGTAACATGGACCTGCTTCTGGTGCCCCCCTGCCTGTTGATGTAGGCAACGGCCACCTTGTTGTCCATCCTCAGGAGGACGTGCTTCCTCCTCAAGTGAGAACTGAAGGCCAGGAGAGCCTGGAACGCTGCTCTCATCTCCAGAACGTTCGACACTGTATCCTGTGCCCTGAAAGGCCAACGACCCTGAGCCGCAAGGTCCTGATAGTGGGCTCCCCATCCCTGTAGACTGGCATCTGAGGTCACGGTTTCTTGATAGGGAGTGACTATATGCCTGCATCTTCTCAAGTTGTGAGGACGTACCCACCACATCAACGATTGCTTTACCTCCTGAGAGATGAGGATTGGTTGGGACATTGATGTGCCCTTCCACTGACGTAGGAAGGAGATCTGAAGAGGCCTCGAATTCCATTGCGCCCATTGGACCATTGGAATGGTGGAAGCTAGGGAGCCCAGGATACTGAGACAGGTCCTGGCCGGGAGCATTGTAGCGGAGATTGCCCTTTTCACCTTTTGAATTAGAGGAGGGATTTTTTCCCCCGGAAGTTCCACCGTATTCTCCCTTGTGTCCAATTCGGCCCCCAGAAAGACCATTCTCTGTGTGGGATGGATGTTGCTCTTCTTCCAATTTATCAGCCACCCTAGGGACTGTAGTGTGGAGACCAGGATTTCCCTGTGAAGGACAAGAGAGTCCTGGCTGTCAGAGAAGTAGGATGTCGTCCAGGTAATGGTGGACCCTCAGCCCGTTTTCTCTCAGGTGGGCTATTACAGGTAATAGGACTTTTGTAAACGTCCTGGGTGCGGTAGAGATCCCGAACGGAAGGCTTCGGAATTGGAAGTGCTGATGATTTAGGGTAAACCGGAGAAATTTTTGGAACTCGGAATGGATAGGGATATGCAAATACGCGTCCTGGAGGTCGATTGACAGCATCCAATCTCCCAAGTTTATTGCTTGGAGGATTGATTGAAGGCTTTCCATCTTGAATGTTTCTAACCGTATCGACCGGTTGAGGTTTTTTAGGTCCAAGACTGGACGAAGGTCCCCTGATTTCTTTTTCACTAAGAAAAGTGGGGAGTAGAACCCTTTGCCTCTTTGGGATGGCGGAACCTCCACTATTGCTTGTTTCTGGAGCAACTCTTGGATATACTGGACTAGGGATAGTCTTTTCTCTTGAGAAGGAGGAAGTCTGGTTGAGCAGAATTGGTCTCTTGGAGGACGACCTCTGAATGCCCACCTGTGACCGAAATGAATGGTGGACACCGTCCATGGGTCTTTTATCATTCCCGCCCAGACCAACTTGAACTTTGTGAGTCTGGCCCCCACTACCGCTGGTTGGGCGGGCGAACCTTCAAAAGGACTTCTGGTCATTGGAGGCAGGGGTCTTGGGTTTCTGGAACTTAAGGAAGGACGTCTGGGGGTTCTTCCAGCTCCTTCTGTATTCCTTCCCGGGTCTATAGGATTTCGCATCCCTATATCTTTCCGGAAGGTTACGTTTAAAGGGAGGTGGCCTTTGTTGTTTCGGCCTTCTGTCCGATGGTATGAGACCCGACTTCCCGCCTGTTACTTTAGAGATTGCGGTATCCAGCTTTGCTCCAAAGAGGTTCACCCCATCATACGGAATCCTGCACCAGTTTGACTTCGAGGCGGGGTCAGCCGACCAAGGTTTAAGCCATAGCGCCCTTCTGGCCATTACAGAGGCTAACATAGACCTTGAGGTGGATCTGATAGTATCTACGGAAGCCTCCGCCACGAAATCTCCCGCAAGGCTAAGTTCTTGTAAGGCCTTAGTGATCTGTTCTTGATCTGCGCCCTCAGTGACGAGCCTCGCTGTAGCTGAGGACCAGCTGGAGATAGCTTTCCCAACCGCCGCTAATGCCACCGCTGGCCTGCAGGCGCCTCCTGCGAACAGGTAAGCTCTCTTAAGGTCTGTATCCACCTTCCTGTCAAGCACGTCTCTGAACGTTACTGCATCTTCAATGGGGAGCGTCACGTGCCTGGCTAGACGCATCAAAGATGCATCCACTACTGGAGGAGAAAGTAAAGGAGATACTTTGGGTTCCTTGAGAGGGTACAGTTTGGTAAGTCTGTTGGACAGACTGAACTTCTTTTCCGGATTCTGCCACTCCTCCTTAATGAGCTCCTCTAACTCGTCGATGAATGGGAAAGCCTCCGGAACCTTCTTGAGGTTTGGGAAATATTTTCTCTGTTTAGGCTGTGTCTGCTCAAGCTCCTCCCAGTTAATCGCTTCCTTAACCGATCTGATGAACGGTTCTATGAGCGCAAAATCAAAGCCAGCTGAAGCTTCCGGCTCTTCATCATCCGACGGTAGTTCTTGCTCTCTTGATGCACTGGGAATGGTGGGTGAGGTGCTATAGGCCGTAAACTCCACATCAGGAGTTGAGACCTGGGGAGTAGAGACTCCAGTGGGTTCTATGGAATCCGGCTCTTTCTCCCTGGTGGCTTCATCTATGCACTTGCAGCAGGCTAGTTTGTCTGGGAGGGCCGTGGCCCCACATACCCAGCAAGCGTTCCCGGCTGGGCGGGAAGGGTGCGTAGAGGATTGGTGTCCTCGTGCAGGGGATCTTCTGCGGTAGGAACGGCTATGCCTTGAGTGGGATCGACTCCGTCTGCGACTCCCCTTGCGGCCTGAGCGGCTTCTTCCGCGTGAGCGGCTGCGTCTATGGCCGGAGCGGCTTCTCCTGTGCGAAGATTCTCTTCGTCCTGATTTAGATGATCTTGCGGACCTGACAGGGCTGACCAATTAGGTAGCATTAGTACGGTCCTGCTCTCTTTTTCAATCTTCTCTACTTACCGCTGGAATCCCCCCCCCTTACCTATTAGGCTGGTGGTGATCTGCTGGGGCAGCGGCCTCCATAGGAGAGGAAGGTGAATACCTGAGAAAGGTATAGGAAGGTAAGAACATGCAACCAGGTCCCACAAAACAGTGCATAAGTATTAGACACTTACCCAGAGAGAGAGGGAGCTTTAGGAATGCAGAAGTTCAAAACACAGCAGTCAGAAGTCTTCCAGGAAGCAAGGAGAGCTCAGAAATGACAAACAGGGCTTTTAAATTTGCCGCCATGGCCGCCGAGGTCACGACCCGCTCGCGCATGCGCAGTAGCGGCGCGAGGCGCCCGGCGCCATCTTGGAAACTGGCAAAATCGAAAGGACGCCCTGACGGCGCGCACCGCGCATGCGCGGAAGCGCCGAGACGCCCGGGAAGCCTGTAGGGAGGCACAGAGGGACCACAGAGCCCAGCAAAGAGGGAGAAAAACACAAAGTGAAAAAAGGAGGCATGGCGACCGCTGCACAACAACTAAGCCTGTTTAAGGCTTATACTAGACCGCAACATACCCCCGAGATCACCAGAGCGGGGCTCCTTCCATCTAGCTCGTTTAGAGGCTGTACAGGTAAGGACTTCCACCCAGGAGAGGCTAGAACCTGGCTGGGGCGAATTCGGTAAGGGGGTGCTTCTGATATGTTCAGTCCTTCAGGTGAGGAAAAATAAGAGAATACTGGGCAGGGGCCATCTCTACAACTTATAGCTATGTAGTCCTATCAGGTTGTGGGGGCGGAGTCACAACCCAAAGTGTATGCTGCCATGATGCGACAGGAAATTGGTCTGGGCTGGAAGGTGTATAAGTGCCCCCTGGTATTGAAGTGGTTAAAAAAGAAAAAAAAAAAAAAAAAAAGGAAGAAGGACCTAAATCTATCCCCTATTTTGTAGACGCTATAACTTTTGCACAACCCAATCAATATACGCTTATTGGTTTTTCTATATTTTTTACCAAAAATATGTAGAAGACTATATATTGGTCTAAACTGATGAACATTTTTTTTTTTTTAATTGGATATGTATTATAACAAAAAGTAAAAAATATATATTTTTTCAAAATTGTCGCTCTTTTTTTGTTTATAGTGCAAAAAATAAAAACAGCAAAGGTGATCAAATACCACCAAAAGAAAGCTCTATTTGTGGGGAGGAAAAAAGGACGTCAATTTTATTTTTGGGTACAACGTCGCACGACCGCGCAGTTGTGTCGGTTAAAGTAACGCAGTGCCGAATAGCAAAAAAAGGCCTGGTCATGAGAGGGGGGTATATCTTCCAGGGGTCAAGCAGATAGAGCACACAGGTGCTACGTGTCGATGAATCAAGCAGCACACAACACGGGATAATTGGCGCAAGAGGCCCCAAGCAGCCGGAAACGTCTTTCTACAATCAGATCCCACATCCTGCACCAGAGCAAATAAACAGAAATTATAATAATATAATCATTTATGAACGGAGAACGTTCTACCGTCACTAGCTGCAGCCTACTATACGGAGCCCCCCCCCCCCCCCCCCCAGGAATAACACTGGAGAGGACATTAACCACTTCAGCTCCGGAAGATTTTACCCCCCTTCATGACCAGGCCATTTTTTGCAATACAGCACTGAGTTACTTTAACTGGTAATTGTGAGACGCTGCACACAAATATAATTAAAATCACTTTTTTCCCATAGAGCTTTCTCTTTGCGGTATTTGATCACCTCTGGGTTTCTTTTTTGTTTTTTTTGTTTTTTATTACATTTTTTTTTTTTTTTTTTTTGTAAAAAGACAATACTTTTTACTGTCATAAATGAAATATTCAATAAAATAAAATATCTTCATGAATTGAGGGCAAAATGTATTTGCTACATTTATAGGATTGGTTTGCATAAAAGTTAAAGCGCCTACAAAACTATGGTATATATATATATACTGGAATTATTATTATTTTTATATACACGAATGATGGTGATCAGCGATTTATAGTGGGACTGTGACAGTGGGGGGGGGGTCTGACTGACTGCCGCTGACATCACCGGTGACACTAATACAGTGATCAATGATAAAAATACGCACTGTCACTGTACAGACACTGGGCAGGAAGGGGTTAACATCAGGGGCGCTCAAGGGGTTAAGAATGTGTTAATGTCTATATAATGTGCTGCTTTTGTTTTTTTTTCTTTCTTTTGTTACTAAAAATGCTTTGCAGGGAGAAGAAACAAACAGACACTGATCGTTTCCTCTGTACGGAGCCCTGTGTGTTTGTTAATACAGGGCTGTGATTGGACAATCATTGGCTGGGACCTGCTGACAAAATCCCTGTGTCCAATCACAGTGGGAGTTGGCGTGGGATGGAAAGGGGGGGGGGGGGTTGTTTCATGCGCCTGGAAACCAGAAGAAGTCAGCGGCGGACAATCTGACACCAACACTTGGGGAGAGAGGAACTGACTGAAGCCTGGTGTACACATCGGCCGAACGTCAGCCGGTTCAAAAGAAACCGGCCAACATTCGGCCCCCGTGTGTATGGCAGCCGGTTCGGCCGGCTTGAGTTGAAGGCTCGTGACCGAAAACGGTCTGCCAATGGCTGAGAGCGCTGACTGGAGTGTTCTGAACGTCCTTCTGTCAGAACACAATAACTCAACAGGGGAGATCGCTGTGCCAACATCTGATTGTTAGTACAGCAGCTCCAACCTGAGCGGGTCGAACGGAAAAAAAAAAACAAAAAAACAAAAAAAAAAAAAAAAAACACGCACACTAGTGGTGTGTATGAGGCCAGTGACACTAATGCAGTGATCAGTGCTAATAATATGCACTGTCACTGTACAATGACACTGGCTGGGAAGGTTAACATCTAGGGTGATCAAAGGGTTAAATGTGTGCGGATTGTGGCTGATTTCTCTCCCTTTGCAGGGAGGAAATAATAATAAAAAAATTAATTAAAAAAAAATACAGCCACATCTCTTCTCTGTGTACAGAGGCCTGTGCTGTGATTGGTCAAAGCTTCTCAGCGGGTCCCTGCCATAAAGCATCAGCTGGGACCTGCTGACTGACCTGTGCCTTACCGAATCGCCCCCTAAACCGTGAATGGTAAATGACGTAAATGTACGTGATCCGGCGCAGAGCGGCCGCACCGTACTTACATGGGGCGGTCCCTCTGCAAGCGGTAAACACAGATTCATCTGCTACAAAGCGTTCTTTGGGCAACATCAGAAAATAACGCCGGCATAGAGAAAAGGAAAAGACATCCGTCATACGGCACAAGATTCCTTTCCCTCTGATCGGATGGAAACCGCGTCCTAAAATATTAACCGCTTCCGGACCAGACGCCGCAGTTTTACTGCAGCAGGTTGGCTCCCCCGCGGGAAACCACGTTACTGTACGCGATCGTGCGCGGCCCGGATATCAGGCGCGCACCCGCTGCACAGCGGGGGGGGGGGGGGGCGATGCTCGTAGCCGACGGTCGCGATGACCGCCGGCCACGAGCGATCGCGACCAGGAGAGACAAAACAGGGACGAGTGTGTGTAAACATACACTTCCATATTCTGTTCTGACAGGAGTGACAGATCGCGTGTTCCTATTAGCTAGGAAACACGATTTGTCATTTCCTGTAGTTAGTCCCCTCCCCCTTCAGTTAGAATCACCTCCCAGGGAACACAGTTAACCCCTTTCACCGCCAGTGACATTTTTACAGTAATCAATGCATTTTTAATTGCACTGATCGCGGTATAAGTGACAATGGTCCCAAAAACGTGTCAAAAGTGTCTGATGTGTCCCTCATAATGTTGCAGTCACAATAAAAATCGCAGATCGCCACCATTACTAGTAAAAAATAAAATAGAAATGCTATAAATCTTTCCCCTATTTTGTAGACGCTATAACTTTTGCACAAACCAATCAATATACGCTTTTTGTGATTTTTTCTTACCAAGAATATGTAGAAGAATACATATCGGCCTAAACTGAGGAAAAAAAAAAATTTTTTATATATTTTTGGGGGACATTTATTATAGAAAAAAGTAAAAAAAGAATGCGTTTTTTTCAAAATAGTCGCTCCTCTTTTTTTTGTTTATAGTGCAGTCTTTTTCTTCTTTTAAACAAACAATCTTTATTACAATTTAGAATAACGCCCGGTACGGTGACTGTCGCCTCACCCTGTACGGTATCCGTCTTCCCAGAATAACGACGGCTGAAGTGACATGTGGGAATGGGGGGGGGGTCAGTTCTGGGGAGGGGGGTGACAGTTTGTTTTTTTTTTTTAAACAATCTTTATTAGACTTTAGAATAACGCCCGGTACGGTGACCGTCACCTCAGAATAACGCCCGGTACGGTGACGTCCCCTCAGAATAACGCCCGGTACGGTGACCGTCCCCTCAGAATAACGCCCGGTACGGTGACCGTCCCCTCAGAATAACGCCCGGTACGGTGACCGTCCCCTCAGAATAACGCCCGGTACGGTGACCGTCACCTCAGAATAACGCCCGGTACGGTGACTGTCTCAGAATAACGCCCGGTACGGTGACTGTCTCAGAATAACGCCCGGTACGGTGACTGTCTCAGAATAACGCCCGGTACGGTGAGTGACCCCTCAGAATAACGCCCGGTACGGTGACTGTCTCAGAATAACGCCCGGTACGGTGACCGTCTCCTCAGAATAACGCCCGGTACGGTGACCGTCTCCTCAGAATAACGCCCGGTACGGTGACCGTCACCTCAGAATAACGCCCGGTACGGTGACCGTCACCTCAGAATAACGCCCGGTACGGTGAGTGACCCCTCAGAATAACGCCCGGTACGGTGACTGTCTCAGAATAACGCCCGGTACGGTGACTGTCTCAGAATAACGCCCGGTACGGTGACCGTCACCTCAGAATAACGCCCGGTACGGTGAGTGACCCCTCAGAATAACGCCCGGTACGGTGACTGTCTCAGAATAACGCCCGGTACGGTGACCGTCACCTCAGAATAACGCCCGGTACGGTGAGTGACCCCTCAGAATAACGCCCGGTACGGTGACTGTCTCAGAATAACGCCCGGTACGGTGACTGTCTCAGAATAACGCCCGGTACGGTGACCGTCCCCTCAGAATAACGCCCGGTACGGTGACCGTCACCTCAGAATAACGCCCGGTACGGTGACCGTCCCCTCAGAATAATGCCCGGTACGGTGAGTGACCCCTCAGAATAACGCCCGGTACGGTGACCGTCACCTCAGAATAACGCCCGGTACGGTGACCGTCCCCTCAGAATAACGCCCGGTACGGTGACCGTCCCCTCAGAATAACGCCCGGTACGGTGACCGTCCCCTCAGAATAACGCCCGGTACGGTGACCGTCCCCTCAGAATAACGCCCGGTACGGTGACTGTCCCCTCAGAATAACGCCCGGTACGGTGACCGTCCCCTCAGAATAACGCCCGGTACGGTGACCGTCCCCTCAGAATAACGCCCGGTACGGTGACCGTCCCCTCAGAATAACGCCCGGTACGGTGACCGTCCCCTCAGAATAACGCCCCGTACGGTGAGTGACCCCTCAGAATAACGCCCGGTACGGTGAGTGACCCGGATCTCGGAGTCTGAGGGGACTCGCTCTCCTCACACACACCTGTTCCCTCCCACGTGACCGCCCGTCATCCAATGGGGTTCCGCCCCTCCGCTCTCCTCACTGGGCGGGAAAGTGACCATTGTGTCTTCTGTCACACAGCCCACCGGAGCCGCTCACCGGAGATCCGCACCGAGTACCGGGCCCTCCTCCCTCCATGTCTGCCCTTCCTAAGGTCACACTTCGGAAACAAAATGGCCCCGGCGGCTGGTCATGTTACCGCTTCTCCTCCGCCATGTTCTGTCAGAGAGGAGGCGGCTGCGTAATCCTCCGGTCCGCCGTGACCGGGCGGTGGGGGGAGGGGAGGATGGCGGCGATCTTATATAAACACCCCGGAATGTACCGCCACACCCGGAGCTCACCTGTGTCTCCCGGGGGGGGGACAGCACGGGAGCGCCGCACCGATCGTTACCGGAGGAGCGATAAACACCGCCGGCGCGTGATAAAGTTACTAAACCGGGGTCGGTAAACAGCACCCGTGCGGGGGAGGGGGGGGGACCGTAAACATCACCCGCCCGTTACCGTGAGATACCCCGTAAACACCCCACACACACCGGATCCCCCCGGGGGGGGGGGTCTTACATCGGCCGGCGTCCGGTTCCGGAGCTCCAGGTGGATCCTCTTCTTCATGTCCATCCTGCGGTCTGTCCGTCTCACCCGAATCCGGGTCACTGCGCTTCTCCCGGGCTCCTCGGCGGCGATCACTAACCTGCTGGTTCCAGGGAAGGAGGGGGGCGGGACCAGGGGGGTTGTTTCTTTGACGGACGGCTCGCCTGACCAATCGGGAGGCAGCCTGCGGTGGGGGCAGCCAATGGGCGGCGGCGCCCCGGATCCCCCGTGTTGTTGTGATGGGCAGGGAAGGCGCCGAGAGCCGCTCCGCCACCAGAGGGCGCTGCGGGGAGGAGGAGAGGTCTGTATTCTCTACTGTGTGTGAAGAATCCCGGGACAGCTGATTGGTGGGGCGTCCCTTTAACCACTTAAGGACCGAACAACTTTCTGAGATTTGTTGTTTACAAGTTAAAAACAGATTGTTTTTTTGCTAGAAAATTACTTAGAACCCCCAAACATTTATGTTTTTTTTTTTATTCTAACACCCTAGAGAATAAAATGGCGGTCGTCGCAATACTTTCTGGCCCACCGTATTCACGCAGCGGTCTTACAAGCGCACTTTTTTTGGGCAAAAAAAAAAATACACTTTTTTTGAATTAAAAAAAATAAGACAGCAGTAAAGTTAGCCCAATTTTTTTTTCTAATATATATATATTGTGAAAGATAATGTTACGCCGAGTAAATTGATACCCAACATGTCGCGCTTCAAAATTGCACCCCCCCCTTTGTGGAATGGCGATAAACTGTTGCCCTTTAAAAAAAAATCTCCATAGGGCGACGTTTTAAAAAAATCTACAGGTTGCATGTTTTGAGGTACAGAGGAGGTTTAGGGCTAGAATTATTGCTCTCGCTCCACCGATCGCGGCGATACCTCACATGTGTGGGCTGAACGCCGTTTTCGTATGCGGGAGCTACTCACGTAGGTGTTTGCTTCTGCGTGCGAGCTCGGCGGGACGGGCGCGTTTTTAAAAAAAAAAATGTTTTTTTTCTTATTTATTTTACTTTTTTATTTTTACACTGTTCTTTTAAAAAAAAAAAAAATGTGTCACTTTTATTCCTATTACAAGGAATGTAAACATCTCTTGTAATAGAAAAAAAGTATGACAGGACCTCTTATATATGAGATCTGGGGGGGGGGGTCAAAAAGACTTCACATCTCATATTTACACTAAAATGCAATAAAAAAAAAAAAAAAAAATGGCCATGCCCCGCCCCCCTAATTCCACCTTTAAACACGCCCCTCGTAAATGATCTCATGAATGTAGAATTAAAGGAGAAGTCCAGCCTGAGCTTTTCAGGCCGGGTTTCTCCTACGGATCACAGGAAGGAGAGCGATTTCCTTTTTGCACCCCTGTGACCCGTTTTCAGCGGAGATCGGTCTGAAGTCCGACGTCACCATCGTCAGTCCAGGCACCGCGTCGTCCCGACCTCCCAAGTCTGGATCCGCCAGCTGCCTTGATTGATGGCGGTCTCAGCGAGCCACGGAGACGCGCCGCTCCACGCCCCTCCACTGCTCAGCGCTCCAATGAGCGTGGAGGAGCAGAGAGGAGAGGCGCTGACTGACAGGCAGCGCCCCTCCTCTCGGGGATCTGTGAGAATTGAGCCATCGGCGGTGTTCGGTGGATCGGTTCTCAGTGCAGAGACGGCGGAGGACAGATGCAGCATCCACCTAGGTAAGTATGAATCAAAAAATGTAAAAAATAAAACATACATCTCTTTTAAGTTACAAAAATAAATATTTACAACGACAACTTCATCAGTGCCCATCAATGCAGCCTATCAGTGCCCATTAGTGCACCCCATCAGTGCCGCATATTCATGCCCATCAATGCAGCCTCATCATTGCCCATCAATGCAGCATATTAGTGCAGCCTATCGGTGCCCATCAGTAAAGCATATCAGTGCCCATTAGTGCCGCCTAATCAGTGCAGTCTATCAGTGCCCATCAGTGCAGCTTATCAGTGCTCATCAGCACAGCCTCATAAGTGCCCACCAGTGCAGCCTCATCAGCACCTATCAATGCAGCTTATCAGTGCTCATCAACACAGCCTCATCAGTGCCCACCAGTGCAGCCTCACCGGTACCCATGAATGCAGCATATCAGTGCCCATTAGTGCACCCCATCAGTGCCGCATATCAGTACCCATCAATGCAGCCTCACCAGCACCCACCAATGCAGCATATCAGTGCCCATCAATACAGCCTAGCCTCATCATTGCCCATCAATGCAGTTTTACCAGCACCCACCAATGTAGCATATCTGTGCCCATCAATGCAGCCTATCAGTGCCCATCAATGCAGCATATTAGTGCAGCCTATCAGTGCCCATCAGTAAAGCATATCAGTGCAGTCTATCAGTGCCCATCAATCCAGCCTCATCAGCACTCATCATTGCCCATCAATGCAGCTTATCAGTGCTCATCAGCACGGCCTCATAAGTGCCCACCAGTGCAGCCTCATCAGCGCCCATCAATGCAGCCTATCAGTGCCCATCTCAACAGTGCCGCATATCAGTGCCCATCAATGCAGACTCATCAGTGTAGCCATATAAGTGCCCATCAATGCAGCCTCATCAGTGAAGCCTTATCAGTGCTGCATATCAGTGCCCATCAATGCAGCCTCATCATTGCAGCCCATCAATGCAGCATATTAGTGCAGCCTATCGGTGCCCATCAGTAAAGCATATCAGTGCCCATAAGTGCCGCCTCATCAGTGCAGTCTATCAGTGCCCATCAATCCAGCCTCATCAACACCCATCAGTGCAGCATATCAGTGCCCATCAATGCAGCCTCACCAGCACCCAGCAATGCAGCATATCCGTGCCCATCAATGCAGCATATTAGTGCAGCCTATCAGTGCCCATCAATCCAGCCTCATCAGCACCCATCAGTGCAGCATATCAGTGCCCATCAATGCAGCCTCATCATTGCCCATCAATGCAGCTTATCAGTGCTCATCAGCACGGCCTCATAAGTGCCCACCAGTGCAGTCTCATCAGCGCCCATCAATGCAGCCTCATCAGCGCCCATCAATGCAGCCTCATCAGTGCCAATCAGTGCAGCCTATCACTGCACGGGGCTCATAGGGAGGAGAGCCAGCCGGATAACACAGAGAAAGGATCTCCCACTGTGACAAAGCTTGGGCCTGCAATGGCGGCCGCTATCGAAGTCCCGCCTCCTGGACGGGCTCCTATGATGGACAACACACTACTTCAATTTCCCGGCATCGGACACGTGTGCTGTCTATCATAGGAGGCGGGACATTCTTTGACAGCGGCCAGCGATTCAGATCCAAGTTGTGTCACAGAAGGAGCTCTCCTCTCTGTGTGACCCGGCCGGCTCTCCTCCCCAGTCCTCAGTTCCCTGGCCGATCATTGGGAGAAGAATCATTTCCCATTCAACCCCCCCCATGCGACCCCATATGCGCCCTCAGCTTATTTCCACTCGCCTGCTCGCATCATTTGGCGAGCTGAGGGCTGTAGATGCACTAAATTACCAAAAGTATTAGGACGCCTGCCTTTACACACACATGAACTTTAATGGCGTCTTAGTCCGTAGGGTTCAATATTGAGTTGGCTCCGCCCTTTGCAGCTATAACAGCTTCAACTCTTCTGGGAAGGCCGTCCACAAGGTTTAGGAGTTTGTCTATGGGAATGTTTGACCATTCTTCCAGAAGAGTATTTGTGAGGTCAGGCACTGATGTTGGATGAGAAGGCCTGGCTCGCAGTCTCCGCTCTAATTCATCCCAAAGGTGTTTTATCGGGTTGAGGTCAGGACTCTGTGCAGGCCAGTCAAGTTCCTCCTCCCCAAACTCCCTCATCCACGTCTTTATGTACCATGCATTGCGTACTGGTCCAAATCATTTGGTGGAGGGGGGATTATGGTGTGGGGGTTGTTTTTCAGGGGTTGGGCTTGTCCTCTTCGTTCCAGTGAAGGGAACTCTAATGCCCCCGTACACACAGTCGGACTTTGTTCGGACATTCCGACAACAAAATCCATGGATTTTTTCAGACGAATGTTGGCTCAAACTTGTCTTGCATACACACGGTCACACAAAGTTGCCGGAAAATCCGATCGTTCTGAACGCGGTGACGTAAAACACGTACGTCGGGACTATAAACGGGGCAGTGGCCAATAGCTTTCATCTCTTTATTTATTCTGAGCATGCGTGGCACTTTGTGCGTCAGATTTGTGTACACACGATCGGAATTTCCGACAACGGATTTTGTTGTCGGAAAATTTTATATCCTGCTCTCAAACTTTGTGTGTCGGAAAATCCGATGGAAAATGTGTGATGGAGCCCACACACACGGTCGGAATTTCCGACAACAAGGTCCTATCACACATTTTCCGTCGGAAAATCCGACCGTGTGTACGGGGCATTAGAGTGGTTGTATACTCTCCTTGGACATTTTTCCCTACAGGTAAGCCTATAATAAGGCTTTACATACCGGGTACTTTTACCCCCTTCCTGCCCAGGCCAATTTTCAGCTTTTAAGCGCTATCACACTTTGAATGACAATTGCGCGGTCATGCAACGCTTTACCCGTATGACAGTTTTATCATTTTGTTCACACAAATAGAGTTTTCTTTTGGTGGTATTTAATTACTGCTGGGTTTTTTTTATTTTTTGCTAAATAAACGAAAAAAGACTGAAAATTCTGAAAAAAAAAAAAAACCCACGTTTTTCTTTGTTTCTGTTATAAAAGTTTGCAAATAAATAATGTTTCTTCATACATTTAGGTCAAAATATATTTTGCTCCATTTCTTTGGTAAAAAATAACCCAAATCAGCGTATATTATTTAGTCTGTAGGAAAGTTGTAGAGCCCACAAACTAAAGGATATATCTGAAAATCGATCAATCCCGATGTACTGACAGCCGATTTAATTTATTGAGGCCCTAAACGCCGGGACAGCACAAATCCCCCCCCCCCCAAATGTCCCTTTTTGAAAAGTAGACAGTCCAAAGTATTTAGTAAGAGGCATGGCGAGTTTTTTTTTGAAATTGTACATTTTTGTCATAATTTTTTGGAAAATTAAGAAATTAATTTTTTTTTTTTTACATAATGTCACCTGTGCAGTACAGCATCATGATGGAGAGGGAGAAGGAGATATGAGGAGCCCCAATAGTGAAGCATGTCAAACCGATATTTAATTTTTAAAACAATGTATAGCGCAGTACTCACGTTTTATAGAGTAAAGCTGGATAAGAACAAAAGGAGCGGTGAACTCGCAACCAAAACGTCACTCCCGGTGTCCGTATGTTCCTACGCGTGTAATCACGATCACGTGACTTCATCAGACTGATCGTGACGACACACGTAGGATCATACGGACACCGGAAGTGACGTTTTGGTCACGAGCTCGCCGCTCGTTTTGTTTTTTTCCATTTTTACTGTATGAAATGTGAGTACTGCACTATACATTGTTTTAAAAATTAAATATCGGTTTGACATACTTCACTATTGGGGCTCCTCGTCTCTCCTTCTCCCCCTGGTTGCCTGACATACAATCGGGCAATGGGGCGGGGTGGCAACTAGATAAAGTCCATAAACTAGAGCCATCAGGTTCACATTACAGTTTGTCTCTTAACAGCTCATCTTCTTTCAGCTGTCAGTTTGTAAAAAATGTTGGTGCATCCTATGTCCATGTAATATACAGCGGTGATGTCATCTCCGTCTAACGACTGACCTGCGTGCTCCTTCAATGTTATCCCACCGGAGCACACGCAAAGGAAACCTCCAGAGACCTGCGAGAGGGAGCCCAAAACGAGCGGCGAGCTCGCAACCAAAACGTCACTTCCGATGTCCGTCTGTTCCTATGCGTGTCGTCACGATCGCGTGACTTCATCAGGGTGATCGTGACGACACGCGTAGGAACATACGGACACCGGAAGTGCCGTTTTGGTCACGAGCTCGCTGCTCCTTTTGTTTTTATCCAGTTTTACTGTATGAAACGTGAGTACTGCACTATACATTATTTTAAAAATCAAATATCGGTTTGACATACGTCACTATTTGGGCTCCTCGTCTGTCCTTCTCCCCCTGGTTGCCTGACATACAATCAGGCAGTGGGGCGGGGCGGCGACAAGGTTAAAGTCCATAAACTAGAGCCATCGGGTTCACATTACAGTTTGTCTCTTAACAGCTCATCTACTTTCAGCTGTCAGTTTGTAAAAAATGTTGGTGCATCCTATGTCCATGTAATATACAGCGGTGATGTCATCTCCATCTAGCGGCTGACCTGCGTGCTCCTTAGTTCAATGTTATCCCACCGGAGCACACGCAAAGGAAACCTCCAGAGACCTGTGAGGGGGAGCCCAAAACGAGCGGCGAGCTCGCAACCAAAACGTCACTTCCGATGTCCGTCTGTTCCTACGCGTGTCGTCACGATCGCGTGACTTCATCAGGGTGAACGTGACGACACGCGTAGGAACATATGGACACCGGAAGTGCAGTTTTGGTCGCGAGCTCGCTGCTCCTTTTGTTTTTATCCAGTTTTACTGTATGAAACGTGAGTACTGCACTATACATTGTTTTAAAAATCAAATATCGGTTTGACATAAGTCACTATTTGGGCTCCTCGTCTCTCCTTCTCCCCCTGGTTGCCTGACATACAATCAGGCAGTGGGGCGGGGCGGCAACAAGGTTAAAGTCCATAAACTAGAGCCATCGGGTTCACATTATAGTCTGTCCCTTAACAGCTCATCTTCTTTCAGCTGTCAGTTTGTAAAAAATGTTGGTGCATCCTCCATCTGTGTAATATACAGCGGTGATGTCATCTCCGTCTAGCGACTGACCTGCGCGCTCCTTAGTTCAATGTTATCCCACCGGAGCACGCGCACAGGAAACCTCCAGAGACCTGCGAGAGGGAGCCCAACGTTTCCACTGCCTGGGAGCCTCCAACAGAGTTCCTGCACAGATCATCATCATAACATTTGCATTGGGTCATGTATTGTGCTTTATAGCAAAATATCAAATACATGTAGAGGTAAAATGTAACAATATAAAAGGTGCATGTAACAAATGCAATATTATTATACAGGATTTATATAGCGCCAACAGTTTACACAGCGCTTTGCAATATAAAAGGGAGACAATACAGTTATAATACAATAAGATACAGGAGGATTAAGAGGGCCCTGCTCAGAACTTACAATCTAATAGATATCTAGTGGCAGAACTCATATACAGTAATACCTCGGATGGCGAGTAACGCGGTCAGCGAGCGTTTCGCAATACGAGCTATTATTTGTGTTGTGTTGTCTTGCAAAACGAGTAGGATTCAAGAATCTGCGGTGTGCAGTACCGCATTTGGCCAGAAGTGCAGGGGGTGCTGGTGACACTCTATTGCCGAGTGTTTCCGAGGCTTTCCTAGTGTATCCAAATGGTCTCCGAGTTTTTCCGAGTCTCTCTGGCGCCCCTCCCACCTCTGGCCACATGTGGTACTGCATACAATAGAAGTCAACGTGGAAATAAATTATCTTAGTTTCCATTGACTTCTATGGGAAAACTGGCTTCGATATGCGAGTGCTTTGGATTACAAGCATTCTCCTTGAAAAGATTATGCTCGTAATCCAAGGTTCCACTGCTTTGTTAAGAAATTAGATTGTTTTATTTTTTTAATGGATATGTTTTATTACAGAAAGTAGAAAATATTGGGGGGGGGGGGGGGGGGGCATTCAAAATGTTTTCATTTATATAATAAAAATGTAAAAAACCCAGAGGTGATCAAATACCACCAAAAGAAAGCCCTATTTGTGGAGGGAAAAAAAATGATATACATTTAATTTGTGTACAGTGTTGCATGAGAATCCGTTCCAGGAGAATGCTTGTAATCCAAAGCACTCGCCTATCAAAGCGAGTTTCCTCATAGAAGTCAATGTAAACGAAGATAATTAGTTCCACGTTAACTTCTATTGTATGCAATACCGCATGTGGCCGGGGGGGGGGGGGCACCAGAGAGACTCAGAAATACTCGGAGACCGCTCGTAGCCGCTCGGATGCACTCGAAGAGGCTTGGAAACACGCGGGAGCCGAGTGTTTTCAAGTGCATCCGAGCGGCTCCAAGTGTCACCAGCGCCCCCGCACCTCTGGCCAAATGCGGTACTGCATAGTGTTGCATAACCACCCACTTGCTAGTTAAAATAGTGCAGTGCTGAAAAGCAAAAAATGTCCAGGTCATGAAGGGGGTGAAACCTTCAGGAGGTCAAGTGGTTAAATAAAGCAGTCCGTGATATATTTAGAATATCCAGTCTCTCTTATATAATAGTGAGTGTTTTGGGTTTTCTCCTCTTTTTAGTCCCTGTGACGGTGGTCTCCAGAACGAATAGAGAGAGTGAATCTTCCTTGTGGGGACACAAATAGCAGTGAAAGCCTGACAGAGGTCCTGAGTTTCTAAGGCCTCATTCACACAGGGTGCAGTACAGCGCGCGCCCATGCGAGGGCGGTGTTTACTCACATTGGGGATACACAGGTGTTCTGTACACCCCCCCCCATGCAGACAGTCTCATTCATGTCAATTGGGATGCGGTGGTTGCACGAACACAGCCACTGTTCCCAGTTTTGGCATTTGTGTGGGTGGCACTGTATGCAAGGGGTGGGCAGGAGGGGCGGCTGCCCTGGGCACTGTGGAGCCATGTAAGGTGGAGGGGCACCACAAAGAGATTGGGGGGGGGGATTTGTGTTAGGGGTGGGGGGGTGGCAGAGGGTAAGAATGGTTACAGGAGGAGAAATTTGGTGAGGTGTCCTAGGAGTGTTGATTTGGGAGGGGGGGGGGGGGTCTGTGTTGGGAGGGGGGACAGGATTTGTGCTAGGTGGGGGGATTTTTTGGGGGGTTTGTGCTTGAAAAGGTGATATGGTAGAGTGAAAATTAATTTTTGCTAGGAGGTGAATTTTTTTGTGGGGGGGTGGGGGGGCATTTGTGCTTACATGGATAAATGGGGGTATTTGTGCTAGGAGGGGATTTTTTTTGTGGGGGGGGGGGGGTAGTTGTGCTTATATGGATGATGGGGGGTATTTGTGCTAGGAGGGGAATTTGTGCTAGGATGGGGAATTGAGGAAGGGGAATTTGTGCTGGTGTGGATTTGGAGTGGGGGTGGAGGAATTGTGCTCTGAGAGGACATTTGAGGAGGGGGGATTTATGCTTAGGGGGTAAGCATGCTGATTAGTGCTCAATTTTTATGGTGAGGGGATTTTTGCTGACACATAATGCACCCCCCCCCCCCTCAGGTGGCCTCTCCTTGGAGGTTGGAGGAGGAGAGGAAAGGAGGTCACCTGGGGGGCCCCCCTATGGGTGGTAACACAAATCCCCTCCCCCCCAATCTCCTCGTGGTGCCCCCCCCATGTGGTTATCTGAGCCCTGAACCCTTGCACCCCCATCCCTGAGGGAATGCCATTATACAAATTTTGTTATATTATTGTGTTATAATGTGATCACTAAAAGTCTGTCATTCTATCTAGATGGCATTTATAGAAAGTCTATATTGATAGCTCCTGATGAAGAGGACCTTGTCCCAGAAACGCGTTGAGCTGTAAAGACTACTATATGCAACCATTGCAAATATCGATCGACTGTTTTCATAACATTGTTTTTTTTTTTTTTTATTGTGGTTTGTCATAAAATAGACTTAATATTACTTAATTTTACCATATTTTGGATAAATGTTACTTTTTTATCAAAAATGCTGTGCCTTAAAAGTCCCATACTTACACTGTGAATATGGTTTCGATACATCAAATTTAGGGATGTGGTACAGAAGTTGAATTATTTGCTTGATCGGATTGTCACTTGTAATTTTAGTTGCACCCTATTTTTGATCTTTGACCCCCCCCCCGGCGTTGCTGATCGCAATACAATGAATGTTTGGAATGTTTTTTGTTTTTTTCAAAGCATACAAACTGTAGGCTAAATATAGATCTCCATTTCCGTTTTACCTCGCCGTGGCAAGGTATGTCATATCGAACCGCCCCATTGGCTCCTGGGATATAAGTGTCATCAATCCCAGGAGCAAAATGGTATGCTAGCTTTCTGCCGGGTTTTCTATATTGATTGACAGGTTGTCATACCATTGGGGGCGGGAACTTCCTTCGCCGCCGCCATTACTATGGCAACCTGCAATACCTTCAGTGCGCCACTAGGGCTGGGGAAAAAATCGATTTAAATCTTGAATCGAGCTGAGAGGTCAAATCGATTCAAAATTTAAGCAAATCGATTTTTTTAGATTTTTTTTTTTTCACCGCGTCGGTCCTGAGAAACTGCAGGCAGGAGCCTTTAGGCAGGACGCCGCGGACAAGGCCGAAGCCGCAGCCTCGCCTAAAGAAACCCTGCCACGGCTCCTCAGGACCGGCACGGTGTCCAAAAAAAAAAAACTCGATTCGAATTATGAATCGAGTTTTTTTTTAAGAAAATCACAGATTTTTTCCCAGCCCTATGCACCACGCTTTGCACACAGTGCGCAGGCGCGAGATCGGGGAGGTGCATGCTGGGTAGCCAGCAGCACCGTATCTGGAAAGAAACTCCTAGCGGACTTCAGACGCCCATAAAAAATATGGGAGCTTGCATGTCATAGAGGCTACAGTGAGTAAATGTAATAAACAAAAAAGATTACATGTACAGCATATGCCATTAAATCAGATCAACTGCGAATATCATGGGGGTGTTTTTGGGAAAAAAAAAACAGACTGGAACTCCACTTTAGCTACAAAAAAATTTATTGATTTAGCTTAGTTCCTTAAAGTGGAGCTCCAGTCATTTTTGTGTTATTATATATTACTTCACGCGACATTTCCAAAAAAACTCCTGAGGAAGCTCTTCTGAGCGAAACATGTAGAGTAAGAAGTGGTTGTATATGTCCGAAGAAATGATACAAATGTTTTGTAAACGTTTATTGCGATTTTAAAGAATTCTTTAAATAAAATTTATATTTTTCTCAAATTGATTGTTTTTATTCTACTTTCTGGTACCTTTAAACTCCCGCTTGCCCCTTCCTCCCGTTTTCATTTTTGTGCTAATTACCAGGCCTATTTTTTACACTTGGTGTTTACAAGTTAAAATAATTATTTTTTTTTTTGCTAGAAAATTACTTAGAACCCCCAAACATTTTATATATATATATATATATATATATATATATATATTTTTTCAGACACCCTAGGGAATAAAATGGCGGTCGTTGCAATACTTTCTGTCACACTGTATTTGCGCAGCGTTCTTACAAGCGCAATTTTTTTGGAAAAAAAAAATACACTTTTGTGAATTAAAAAATAAGACAACAGTAAAGTTAGCCCAATTTTATTTTTATATTGTGAAAGATAATGTTACGCTGAGTAAATTTATACCCAACATGTCACGCTCCAAAACTGCGCCCGCTCGTGGAATGGTCGACAAGCTTTGGCACTTAAAAATCTCCATTGGCGACGTTTAAGAATTTCTACAGCTTACCAGTTTTGAGTTACAGGAGGGGGTCTAGTGCTAGAATTACAGTATTGCTATCGCTTTACCGATCGCGGCGATACCTCACATCTGTGGTTTAAACACCATTAACATATGCGGGCGCGACTCACGTATGCGTTCGCTTCTGTGCGGGACGGGGCGCTTTTAATTTTTTTTATTATTATTATTTATTTTGCTTTTTATTTTTACACTGTCCATTTAAAAAAAAAAAAATCTTTGGGTCACTTGTATTCCTATTACAAGGAATGTAAACATCCCTTGTAATATAAAAAACGCATGACAGGACCTCTTAAATATGAGATCTGGGGGTCAAAACAGACCTCATTTTACACTAAAATGCAAGAAAAAAGAAAAAAATATATATATTTTTTTTCATTAAAATTTTTTTCCTCTTTAAGACCTTTGGGCGGAAGGAACGGATCGTCTCCGCCGCTACAAACGGCTCCGGTAAGCGACAGAGACGACGGAACGCGTGGGGGAGGGGAGCAACTCTCCCGCCGCTGATAAAAGTGATCTTGCGGCGAATCTGCCGCAGAGACCACTTTTAATCCGAAAGAGGACCATCCGCCGTTTTTTAAAAATACAGCGGTTATGGCAGCTATCTGCTGTCGCAACAACGGTATTTAGTGTGAAAGTTCCGACGTATAACGACGGCGGCTGGTCCGTAAGCGGTTTAAAAAACACTGTAGCTGCGACTTTTAAAAAACACACGCTCGCCTGTCCCAGGATCCAGCGATTTGTGCTCACGCCAGCCTTCCCTTCTCTCCATCTTCTCTCCCCGGCACTGGCATCTCAACTGTGTGACAGCGTGCGGCTTCACAGCCGGGTGCCCACTGCGCATGTGCGGGTTGCGCTGCGCGTCCTGAATGGTCTGGCAGTCTTCTGGGACCTGTGATGTGTCCCAGAAGACTACTGGGGGGTGGGGGGAGGACAACTTCTGCTCGGATCGCCTAGGTGATCCAAGCAGAAACAGGAGCGGGTACCTGTCAAAACTAGGTACCTGCTCCCCCCCCCCCCCAAAAAAAAAAAAATGATATGCCCAAAGTGGCATAGGAGGGGGGAGAAGTACTTAAAGCAGAACTTCCCCTTTTGGGTGGAGCTCCGCTTTAGGTTTACTGTAAACCTCAGTACTAGGGCTACTTTCACACTGTAGCATTAGCTACAGCGCTAAATTAGCTTCATTAGCGCTAAATCGCTGCTCGTTTTAGCGGCGCTTTAGCGCTGTTTAAGTGGAGCTTGTCAGCTGCTAGCGGGGCGCTTTTAATCCCCGCTAGCAGCCGAAGAAGCATATCTCCCAACATTTTGAGATTGGAATGAGGGACACCTACTAGCAAACATATGTAGGCATAGGACACGCCCCCCTGCCACACCCCCTTAAAGGAGAATTAGCCCCCAAAAAAAGGTTTATTAAATCTACAAGGGCTTTTTTTTTACCACTACTATTCCTTTATGTCGGCTTTTTAAATTTACAAATGCAGCAATCAGATGAAAGGTTTAGTGCTGGGAAACACGTTTTGAAAGATAAAAGGTGCGTTTTATATACAACTATATGGATCAGACCAAAATGAGGAAAGAGGGACAGAGGGACAGTCCCTCGAAATCAGGGACAGTTGGGAGCTACGCAAGAAGGGGTTAAAGCCGTTCGCGTTGCGGCACTTCTGAAGTGCTTTTTTATGCGCTTTGGAAGCACTGCCCATTCATTCCAATGGGCGGGGGGGGGGGGGGGGCGGTGTATACAGCGCTCCTCCACCGCCCCAAAGATGCTGGTTGAAGGACTTTTTTTTCCCCGTCCCGCAAGCGCACCGCACTGGGGAGGCATGAGAGGCGCTTTTCAGGTGCTTTAAAGGCGCCGGGGACGGACTGACAACTCATGGGGCCCCCTGGCAATAAAAGATTATGGGGCCCCCCAGGCAATAGATTAAAGGGGCCACACAGTATACACACACAGTATACACACACACATACAGTATACACACACAGTATACACACACAGTATACACACACTGAAAAGGTAGGGGAGAGGCGGGGCAGCTATAATCTTGGGATTTTTAAAAAAACACAGATTTTTACATACTGTCCCTGGTTTTATTGAGGCTGGCAACCCTGATGGGGCCCCTTAGTGGCATGGGGCCCTCGGGCAGTGCCCGAGCGCCCGAATTGTCAGTCCGCCCCTGAAAGGCGCTATTTTTCGCGCTAAAACACCTAAAAACCGCCTTCAGTGTGGAAGTAGCCTTAATCCTCATTTAAAGCGAAAACCCACAATACCATTACTCACCTTGTGGGAGGGGCTTAAGGATCAGTCGTTGGGGACACTGGGGAAACGCACTCAGTAATGCCTGAACATTAGGCGGCAACCTGCGGTAGGGTTGCCACCTGTCTGGGATTCACCCGGACAGTTGGGGTTTGGAATCATGTGTCCGGGTTTCAGACTGCCTGACACCCGGACACATTATTTAGACCGGACTATGGCTTCCCAGCTGGCTGCAGTTGTCCAAGCTGAGAGTGTCTGCTACACGCTCTCTCAGACTGCCCAAAGTCAACACTAACAACCCCCTCCACCCCAAACACACAGACAGGAGAGGAGAGAGGGATCGATCTGCACCTCTCCCCCCACCCCTACCCCTCTGTGTCTGCCTACACTCCAATCCCCGGCGCTGTGCCTCAGAATAGGAAAGTTGGGGCCGGAAATTTGAAGTCCAGCAGCCTCAGATACATCAGGGTTCTCAGAGCACTCCTTACATCAGAGTTCCCCTTTACACCAGAGGCCACAGTGTTCCCCCTTACATCAGAGTCCTCTCCGTACATCACAGTTCTCAGTGTTCCCCCTAAATCAGGGTTCCCAGAGCATCCCTTATGTCAGAGTCCCCAGAGTTCTCCCTTAAATCAGAGTCTGCAGAGTCCCCCCTTACAGTGAAAGGGAACTCTGCGAGTTCAGATGTAAAAGAGGAACTCTGTGGACTCCGATGTAAAGGGGGACTCTTGTTATTAACTTCATATGATTAGAAATGTTATTTAATAGCAAAATGTATGTATAGTTTATACTATTAAAAAAAAAATTGCTGTGCTCCGCTACTGTAAAGTGTTCGGGTTTGACTTGAAGAAAAGGTGGCGACCCTACCTTGCGGTCATGTGAAATCAACATTAAGGCCGAACTCCGGACTCAGAAGCGAGCAGCAACTTACACAGTGAACTCTTTATGCGATCCTCGGCCAAACAACAATGGTTGTACTCACATACAAATGTAGCATTAAAGCGCCACGTCCCTCCGGTGCTCGCGCGCAGAAGCTAACATATACGTAAATGGCGTTCGTACCACACATGTGCGGTATCTTCACGATCGTTAGAGCGAGAGCAATAATTCTAGCCCTAGACCTCCTCTGTATCTCTAAACTAGTAACCTGTAAAAAATTTCAAAGCATGGAGATTTTTAAGTACTGTAGTTTGTCACCATTCCACAAGCGCGTGCGCAATTTTAAAGCGTGACATGTTAGGTATCTATTTACTCGGTGTAACATCATCTTTCACATTATACAAAAAATTTGCCTAACTTTAGTGTTTTGGGTTTTTTTTATTCAAAAAAGTGTACTTTTCCCAAAAAATTGCGTTTGAAAGACCGCTGCGCAAATACAGTGTGACGTAGAATATTGCAACACCCACCAATTTATTCTCTAGTGTCTCTGCTAAAATATATATATATATATAATGTTTGGGAGTTCTAAGTAGTTTTCTACTAAAAAATTATAATTTAAACTTGTAAACAAAAAGCTCCAGAAAAGGCCTGGTCTGCAAGTGGATAATGTGCCCGGGGGATTGTTGCGTTGTGGTGTAGTGCATTTGCAAAATGCTGCGCTGGGTATAAATGGAGCAGATTGGTGGTATGGAGCACAGAGGACACAATGGATATTATCTCATCTATGTATTGGGCAGCTCTACTCTGCTCCGCAGCCCAATGCGTTGTGGTGTGATTGGGCCTCTAGTGTACTCCTCCATAGCTTCAGATGATGCTTTCATGTTTGAGCTTCTGATTGTTATTTGTTGGATTGTTTTTTTTAATACTCTTTGTTTATTTTATTGCTTTTCAATTTTATTTGCTTAGTTCAGAAGTTGGGAATGTTTTGCAAAATTTTACCTCCCATCAGGGATCTGATCTCTGTCCTTTGTCATTCTTTTTCTTCCTCTCTCACAGCTGATTTTCCTTTTACTCCTGAAGAGCATTATATACATTGTAGTTCTATACATTATAGACACTCGTGGCTGTGATTGGATGGATGTCTCCAATAAAGGATGAATCCGGACACTTCTCAGCATCTACAAGGAAGCAGCTGGACCTGACGGGTCCCGGAGAAGGTAACGATCTCACACTCTGATTATCGTATTGCTGGGTAGAATATTTTAAAGATTGTCACTTTTACCCATTGAAGTATACCGGCATTATCTGCCTTGTGCTAGTACCGGAATATTATACGCTCTGTGTTCGGGGTTAGTACATTGTATCTGCTGCATACAACATATCAAGAGCTGAGGATATTTATTTGTATTTATTATTTGTTAATCACAGATATTTATATACAACCAGCCATAACATTCTGACCATCTCTTGTATCATGTCTGCAGTCTCTGACCATCTCTTGTATCATGTCTGCAGTCTCTGACCATCTCTTGTATCATGTCTGCAGTCTCTGACCATCTCTTGTATCATGTCTGCAGTCTCTGACCATCTCTTGTATCATGTCTGCAGTTTCTGACCATCTCCTGTATCATGTATTCGGTCTCTGACCATCTCTTGTATCATGTCTGCAGTCTCTGACCATCTCTTGTATCATGTCTGCAGTCTCTGATCATCTCTTTTATCATGTCTGCAGTCTCTGACCATCTCCTGTATCATGTCTGCAGTCTCTGATCATCTCTTGTATCATGTCTGCAGTTTCTGACCATCTCTTGTATCATGTATTCGGTCTCTGACCATCTCTTGTATCATGTCTGCAGTCTCTGATCATCTCTTGTATCATGTCTGCAGTTTCTGACCATCTCCTGTATCATGTATTCGGTCTCTGACCATCTCTTGTATCATGTCTGCAGTCTCTGACCATCTCTTGTATCATGTCTGCAGTCTCTGCCCATCTCTTGTATCATGTCTGCAGTTTCTGACCATCTCCTGTATCATGTATTCGGTCTCTGACCATCTCTTGTATCATGTCTGCAGTCTCTGACCATCTCTTGTATCATGTCTGCAGTCTCTGCCCATCTCTTGTATCATGTCTGCAGTTTCTGACCATCTCCTGTATCATGTATTCGGTCTCTGACCATCTCTTGTATCATGTCTGCAGTCTCTGACCATCTCTTGTATCATGTCTGCAGTCTCTGATCATCTCTTGTATCATGTCTGCAGTCTCTGACCATCTCCTGTATCATGTCTGCAGTCTCTGATCATCTCTTGTATCATGTCTGCAGTTTCTGACCATCTCCTGTATCATGTATTCGGTCTCTGACCATCTCTTGTATCATGTCTGCAGTCTCTGACCATCTCTTGTATCATGTCTGCAGTCTCTGCCCATCTCTTGTATCATGTCTGCAGTTTCTGACCATCTCCTGTATCATGTATTCGGTCTCTGACCATCTCTTGTATCATGTTTGCAGTCTCTGACAATCTCCTGTACCATGTCTGCAGTCTCTGACCATCTCTTGTATCATGTCTGCAGTCTCTGACCATCTCTTGTATCATGTCTGCAGTCTCTGACCATCTCTTGTATCATGTCTGCTGTCTCTGACCATCTCCTGTACTATGTCTGAAGTCTCTGCACATCTCCTGTA
This sequence comes from Aquarana catesbeiana, assembly GCF_042186555.1. NCBI lineage: Eukaryota > Metazoa > Chordata > Amphibia > Anura > Ranidae > Aquarana > Aquarana catesbeiana. The sequence goes on along the minus strand of NC_133326.1, from coordinate 11,405,011 downwards.
TCATGTCTGCAGTCTCTGACCATCTCTTACATCATGCTGTTCTTGACTATATCCTGTTGTGTGTCTGTGGCCTATGAAAGTGAATAATCACTGAATTTTAGGCACCAGTTGTGATGTTGGGGGACGCACATGAAGGCCTCTATATTATTAAGAAATTTGACCACCCCTGCTGTAAGTCCTGTAGTCTGTGAGGTGAGGCCTCTATAGGTCGGACTTGTTTCATTTAATGTTTTCATTTTTTATGCTGCTGTTATCAAAGGAGAGGTTGGGGGTGGGTGATTGAGATTAAAAAGTGGTCTTTGCAGTTCATATTAGTTCAAAGCATGGGGACCCCATCGCTTTTTTCTTCTAATATAAAGGAGTGCGGTCTATCTACAACAACTTCATCATTCATTTATTCTCCCAATTTAGATACAAAATAGCATTTAGTGGAGTTTTCCTTTAGCAATGTTGTATAAGATAAACCACTTGGAAGTCAGCCAGAGATCTGATCCTTTTTGGGGACTCGCTCTGCTGCAACACGTTTTTGAAAATAGCTCAGGTGATCCTTGCTTTGCGCACTGGTCCAAACCATTTGGTGGAGGGGGGATTATGAGGGGGGGGGTTTGTTTTTCAAGGGTTGGGCTTGGCCCCTTAGTTCCAGTGAAGGGAACCCTTAAGGCGTCAGCATACCAAGATATTTTGGACAATTTCATGCTCCCAACTTCGTGGGAACAGTTTGGGGACGGCCCCTTCCTGTTCCAACATGACTGCCCACCAGTGCACAAAGCAAGGTCCATAAAATACATGGATGAGCGAGTTTGGGGTGGAGGAACTTGACTGGCCTGCACAGAGTCCTGACCTCAACCTGATAAAACACCTTTGGGATGAATTAGAGTGGAGACTGCGAGCCAGGCCTTCTCGTCCAACATCAGTGCCTGACCTCACAAATGCGCTTCTGTAAGAATGGTCAAACATTCCCATAGACACACCCCTAAACCTTGTGGACGGCCTTCCCAGAAGAGTTGAAGCTGTTATAGCTGCAAAGGGCGGGCCAACTCAATATTGAATCCTACGGACTAAGACGCCATTAAAAATCATGTGTGTGTAAAGGCAGGCGTCCCAATACTTTTGGTAATATTGTGTATATATCGGGGTGTAGGCACCTGGTCACATTTCTGCTATTTGTGGATACTGATGTAAAGGGGTGACCCCATCTTAGACTGGGCTGCTTCAAGATTTTGCATACTTTTAAAGGGTGTCATGAATAAAGAAAGGTTGAGAAACACTTTTTTTTAGGGACAGGGTCTCTTTAACCACTTGCCGACCGATGCACGCCGATATACGTCGGCACAATGGCAGCGGTGGGCAAAAGTACGTCCCCTTTAAGTGGCGGTGATAGCTGGCGCACGCACGCGCCCCCCCACGTACAGCGTGACCGTGCCCGCAGGACCGGCGGACTCGATGTCCCCCGGTCTCCCGGCGATCGTGTTACGGAGCCTCAGAACGGGGAATTGCTTATGTAAAGAAGGCATTTCCCCGTTCTGCCTAGTGTCATGACTGGGATCACCGCTCTCTGTCATCAGGAGCAGTGATCGCTGTCATGTGATTAGTAGCCCATACCCCCTACAGTTAGAATCCCTCCCTAGGACACACTTAACCCCTTCATCGCCCCCTAGTGGTTAACCCCTTCACTGCCAGGGTCATTTACACAGTAATCAGTGCATTTTTATAGCACTGATCGCTGTATAAATGACAATGGTCCCAAAATAGTTTCAAAAGTGTCCGATGTGTCCGCCATAATGTCGCAGTCCCCATCAAAATTGCAAATCGCCGCCATCACTAATAAAAAAAAAAAAAAATAATAATAAAAATGCCATAAAACTATCCCCTATTTTGTAGACGCTATAACTTTTGCGCAAACCAATCAATATACGATTATTGAGATTTTTTTTTAACCAAAAATATGTAGAAGAATACGTATCGGCCTAAACTGAGGAAAAAAACAGTTTTTTATATATTTTGGGGGGAAAATTTATTATAGCAAAAAGTAAAAAAATATTGCTTTTTTTTTTTCAAAATTGTCGCTCTTTTTTTGTTTATAGCGCAAAAAATAAAAACCGCAGAGGTGATCAAATACCACCAAAAGAAAGCTGTATTTGTGGGGAAAAAAAGGACGTCAATTTTGTTTGGGTGCAACGTCGCACGACCGCGCAATTGTCAGTTAAAGCGACACAGTGCCGAATCGCAAAAATTGCTCTGGTCAGGAAGGGGGGTAAAATCTTCCGGGGCTGAAGTGGTTAAGATCAAAAAGGTACTGGACAGTAACAAGCGTGGCATAGTCATAAAACAGCAATGCTCGTCCTCTGAGCGCTCTGGGCTGGAGGTGTAATTACGGCACATAGGATGAGATGGTGACATCACCGCGGATAACAGCTGTCCCTGTTGGCGCACACATGACCCCCTTCATTGTCTCATCGTCACCCCCCCCCCCCCCTCTGTGCACTGTCACTGACAGCAGACGCTTCCCATAGAACAACACAGGTGCCGATGACTTCTTCCCAGCAGGAGCCTCCCAGCCTGAGGAAGCATTAAAGATTAATAAGAATGTTCATCCATTGAAAGAATTACAGGGCTGGTAATGGATTTGGTATTGATAAAGGTGTCCTGAATTTGTCATCTTAATTAAATGTTCTCTCACGTCCTTCATAGCAGATACCTAATCCCACTTCCTTCTCATGATCCCTACATACATTAGTGAGGCCGATGATTACAGACAATCATACCTATTTCCTGTACCGGATCGGTGAGAACAAGCTGGGGCCTCCATTACAAAGTGTAAGTTAGTGTCTAGTGAGATGGCTTTCAGAAATGCATATATATACAGTATTTGCCAAAAGTGAGTACACCCCTCAGATTTTTGTAAATCTTGTCTTCTATCTTTTCATGTGACAACACTGAAGAAATGACACTTTGCTACAATGTAAAGTAGTGAGTGTACAGCTTGTATAACAGTGTAAATTTGCTGTCCCCTCAAAATAACTCAACACACAGCCATTAATGTCTAAACCACTGGCAACAAAAGTGAGTACACCCCTAAGTGAAAATGTCCAAATTGGGCCCGAAGTGTCCATATTTTGGTGGCCACCATTATTTTCCAGCACTGCCTTAACCCTCTTGGGCATGGAGTTCACCAGAGCTTCACAGGTTGCCACTGGAGTCCTCTTCCCCTCCTCCATGACAACATCACGGAGCTGGTGGATATTAGAGACCTTGCGCTCCTCCACCTTCTGTTTGAGGATGTCCCACAGATGATCAATAGGGTTTAGGTCTGGAGATATGCTTGGCCAGTCCATCACCTTTACCCTCAGCTTCTTTAGCAAGGCAGTGGTCGTCTTGGAGGTGTGTTTGGGGTCGTTATTATGTTGGATCACTGCCCTGCGGCCCAGTCTCTGAAGGGAGGGGATCATGCTCTGCTTCAGTATCTCACAATACATGTTGGCATTCATGGTTCCCTCAATGATCTGTAGCTCCCCAGTGCCAGCAGCACTCATGCAGCCCCAGACCATGACACTCCCACCACCATGCTTTACTATGGGCAAGACACACTTGTCTTTGTACTCCTCACCTGGTTGCCGCCACACACGCTTCTCACCATCTGAACCATACTATAGGATTAAGGTCTGGAGACTGGCTAGGCCACTCCATGACCTTGATATGCTTCTTCTTGAGTCACTCCTTTGTTGCCTTGGTGGTATGTTTTGGGTCATTGTCATGCTCAGAGGTCAGACATTTCTTGTAGTTGGTGACCAGGTTTGCACACATCTCAGGAGGGATTTTAGTCCACTCTTCTTTATGCCGCGTACACACGGTCGGACTTTTCGTCTACAAAAGTCCAACGGACGCCGACGGACTAAAGCTGGCTGGTAATCCGTTCGTGTGTGGGCTTCTCCGGACTTTCAGCAGACTTTTTCAGCCTCAAATCCGACGGACTTTAGATTTGAAACATGCTTCAAATCTTTACGTCGTAACTACGACGGACCCGAAATCCGCTCGTCTGTGTGCTAGTCCGACGGACAAAAACCCATGCTAGGGCAGCTATTGGCTACTGGCTATGAACTTCCTTATTTTAGTCCGGTGTACGTCATCACGTACGAATCCGTTGGACTTTTGTGTGGTCGTGTGTAGGCAAGTCCGTTCGTTAGAAAGTCTGCTGCAAGTCCGCCGAAAGTCCGCCGGAAGTCTGTCGGACAGGCTGTCGGACTTTTGTAGACGAAAAGTCCGACCGTGTGTACGCGGCATTACAGATCTTCTCTAAATCCTTAAGGATTCCTGGCTGTCGCTTAGCAACTCGAAGTTTCAGCCCCCTCTATAAATTTTCTATAGGATTAAGGTCTGGAGACTGGCTAGGCCACTTCATGTCATTTTTTTTTTTTTTTAACAGAAGATTTTATTGAATAAATCAGCATTACAATACAATAAATTAGTACAGTCAATGCGATGAGAAAAGTGACAACAGGATCTGCCTTCAATCAAAAGCCACTATTTAGCAGACATGTCAGTTATGCAAACGTCAGAAATTACACCTAGCAATACTTCTTATGGCATTAAAGCGTAATAACCTCTTCAGGTGGAATAAAGTAGGCAACCAATATGCAGTCAAACCTAGTAGGCATGGCGGGGGGGGTGGGACGGGGGAAGGGGGGGGGGGGAGGGGATCGAGGGAGGGGGAGGGAAGGGGATGAGGGGGGGGGGCCGAGCATCAGAAAAATGAACATGAGATGTAGGATGTCCTCTAAAATGTTTCACTTCTTGGTTATGGGGATGGGGGTTCAGAATCCCCGGAGGCATCAACCCAAGAGGACCAGATTTTATCAAACTTTCCTGGGCATTGTCTACTTTCATATGTCAGTCTATAACCACTTGAGCCCCGGACCATTATGCTGCCTAAGGACCAGAGGTCTTTTTCCAATTTGGCACTGCGTCGCTTTAACTGCTAATTGCGCGGTCATGCAATGCTGTACCCAAACGAAATTTGCGTCCTTTTCTTCCCACAAATAGAGCTTTCTTTTGATGGTATTTGATCACCTCTGCGGTTTTTATTTTTTGCGCTATAAACGGAAAAAGACCGAAAATTTTGAAAAAAAATGATATTTTCTACTTTTTGTTATAAAAAAAATCCAATAAACTCAATTTTAGTCATACATTTTTGCCAAAATGTATTCGGCCACATGTCTTTGGTAAAAAAAATGTCAATAAGCGTATATTTATTGGTTTACGCAAAAGTTATAGCGTCTACAAACTAGGGTACATTTTCTGTAATTTACACAGCTTTTAGTTTATGACTGCCTATGTCATTTCTTGAGGTGCTAAAATGGCAGGGCAGTACAAAACCCCCCCAAGTGACCCCATTTTGGAAAGTAGACACCCCAAGGAAATTGCTGAGAGGCATGTTGAACCCATTGAATATTTATTTTTTTTTGTCCCAAGTGATTGAATAATGACAAAAAAAAAAAAAAAAAAAAATATTTACAAAAAGTTGTCACTAAATGATATATTGCTCACACAGGCCATGGGCCTATGTGGAATTGCACCCCAAAATACATTCAGCTGCTTCTCCTGAGTACAGGGATACCACATGTGTGGGACTTTTTGGGAGCCTAGCCGCGTACGGGGCCCCAAAAACCAATCACCACCTTCAGGATTTCTAAGGGTGTAAATTTTTGATTTTACTCCTCACTACCTATCACAGTTTCGGAGGCCATGGAATGCCCAGGTGGCACAAAACCCCCCAAAATGACCCCATTTTGGAAAGTAGACACCCCAAGCTATTTGCTGAGAGGCATATTGAGTCCATGGAATATTTTATATTTTGACACAAGTTGTGGGAAAGTGACACTTTTTTTTTTTTTTTTTTTTTTTGCATAAAGTTGTCACTAAATGATATATTGCTCACACAGGCCATGGGCATATGTGGAATTGCACCCCAAAATACATTTAGCTGCTTCTCCTGAGTATGGGGATACCACATGTGTGGGACTTTTTGGGAGCCTAGCCGCGTACGGGACCCCGAAAACCAATCACCGCCTTCAGGATTTCTAAGGGTGAAAATTTTTGATTTCACTCTTCACTGCCTATCACAGTTTCGGAGGCCATGGAATGCCCAGGTGGCACAAAACCCCCCCAAATGACCCCATTTTGGAAAGTAGACACCCCAAGCTATTTGCTGAGAGGCATGGTGAGTATTTTGCAGCTCTCATTTGTTTTTGAAAATGAAGAAAGACAAGAAAAAACATTTTTTTTTTTCTTTTTTCAATTTTCAAAACTTTGTGACAAAAAGTGAGGTCTGCAAAATACTCACTATACCTCTCAGAAAATAGCTTGGGGTGTCTACTTTCCAAAATGGGGTCATTTGGGGGGGTTTTGTGCCACCTGGGCTTTCCATGGCCTCCGAAACTGTGATAGGCAGTGAAGAGTGAAATCAAAAATTTACGCCCTTAGAAAGCCTGAAGGCGGCGATTGGTTTTCGGGGTCCCGTACGCGGCTAGGCTCCCAAAAAGTCTCACACATGTGGTATCCCCGTACTCAGGAGAAGCAGCAGAATGTATTTTGGGGTGTAATTTCACATATTCCCATGGCATGTTTGAGCAATATAACATTTAGTGACAACTTTGTGCAAAAAAAAAAAAAAAAAAATGTGTCTCTTTCCCGCAACTTGTGTCGCAATATAAAATATTCCATGGACTCGACATGCCTCTCAGCAAATAGCTTGGGGTGTCTACTTTCCAAAATGGGGTCATTTGGGGGGGTTTTGAACTGTCCTGGCATTTTATGCACAACATTTAGAAGCTTATGTCACACATCACCCACTCTTCTAACCACTTGAAGACAAAGCCCTTTCTGACACTTATTGTTTACATGAAAAAGTTTTTTTTTTTTTTGCAAAAAAATTACTTTGAACCCCCAAACATTATATATTTTTTTAAAGCAAATGCCCTACAGATTAAAATGGTGGGTGTTTCATTTTTTTTTTTCACACAGTATTTGCGCAGCGATTTTTCAAACGCATTTTTTGGGGAAAAAACACACTTTTTTAAATTTTAATGCACTAAAACACACTATATTGCCCAAATGTTTGATGAAATAAAAAAGATGATCTTAGGCCGAGTACATGGATACCAAACATGACATGCTTTAAAATTGCGCACAAACGTGCAGTGGCAACAAAATAAATACATTTTTAAAAGCCTTTAAAAGCCTTTACAGGTTACCACTTTAGATCTACAGAGGAGGTCTACTGCAAAAATTACTGCCCTCGATCTGACCTTCGCGGTGATACCTCACATGCATGGTGCAATTGCTGTTTACGTTTGACGACAGACCGCCGATTGCGTTCGCCTTAGCGCGAGAGCAGGGGGCGACAGGGGTGCTTTTTTTTTTTTTTTTTTTTTTTCTTTATTATTTTTCTGCTTTTTTTATCTTATTTTTAAACTGTTCCTTTCATATTTTTTTTTTTTAATCATTTTTATTGTTATCTCGGGGAATGTAAATATCCCCTATGATAGCAATAGGTAGTGACAGGTACTCTTTTTTGAAAAAATTGGGGTCTATTAGACCCTAGATCTCTCCTCTGCCCTCAAAGCATCTGACCACACCAAGATCGGTGTGATAAAATGCTTCCCCAATTTCCCAATGGCGCTATTTACATCCGGCGAAATCTAAGTCATAAAATGCTCGTAGCTTCCGGTTTCTTAGGCCATAGAGATGTTTGGAGCCACTCTGGTCTCTGATCAGCTCTATGGTCAGCTGGCTGAATCACCGGCTGCATTCTCAGGTTCCCTGTTGAGACAGGAGAGCCAGAGAAAAACACGGAAGACGGTGGGGGGGGGGGGGCATTCCCTCCCACGGCTTGTAAAAGCAGTCTAGAGGCTAATTAGCCGCTAGGATTGCTTTTACATGAAAGCCGACCGCTGGCTGAAAAGAATGATACCAAGATGATACCTAAACCTGCAGGCATCATTCTGGTATAACCACTCAAAGTCGTGAATGGCGTACCTGAAGACAAAAAAATGGTTAACAATAAAGCACAGTAAACGGTAAAGTATAAAAAATTGCATACCTGAAAAAGCAAACATGATAAAACATAATAACAATAAAACATTGCAGAATAGAATACAGTAAAAAAGAGCAGAACAATAGAGGGAGAATAGAGAGAGAGAGAACAATAAAACGACAACTATTTTTTTTTATTTTATATATATATTTTTTTTTTGACACTTTTTTTGTAACTAACTTTTGTAACTGTAACCGGTTCCAGGTTCGGGTCTCTCAAAATGCGATGGCATCTTGGGAGACCCTGTGAAAGTGTGTCCTAGTCTGTGCAATGCTGTACCCTACGCTAATACTCAACTAGTGAATGGTAGCGTTCAAAACATTCACCAATGCAAAGACCAGGATTGTCAGGACAGGAGGGACAATAATAGCGGGTGTCACGCCTATATCCGCGCTTGCTGCAGACACTACCTCTTTTTTGGGGGGGTTCGCTGGGTAGGGGTACTCGGGAGGACATAAAGAAAATGCCTCTCATGCAGCTGACTGCATTTGATTGGGGATGTGAATGGGGGAAGTACGGGCGCTGCAGAAGTGGTGGGTTCCCAATTAGGATTGGCGAATGCAGCAGGAAGGGCACTATGGGCACGACGGGCCTGTGTTTGTCTTCTTGGTGGCAGCGGGACACTACTTGTGCTTGTCACCTCACCAGCTTGAACTGCACTTATGGGACTCACCACGTCACCAAGTGTTACTGCAGTGCTGGTTTGACTACGACCGGGGTGTACTAGGCCGCTGGTGCTTGCCAGTTCACCAAAACGCTACCAAAAAAACTGTTAGCGATCGCAGGGATCAAGGCCTGACTCTGCGAACGCTGCAGTTATGTGTTTAGTGTTTTGTAAGTGTCAGTGATCGATCGATACTGCACTTGGGTGGGCTGGGCTGGGCCGGGCGGAGGGGCAAAACACAGGTGCTAGCAGGTATCTGGGCTGATCCCGCTAACACTGCGTTTTTGGGAACCCTAAACTGCTGGGGACGCTAGTATAGATCTGATCGGATCAGATATTGATCCGTTCAGATACTATACCACTAAGGGAGGTGTATGCTGCGTGCGTGGGTGTTAGCGGTACTGGCGCTAACCTGACGCTGCCTGGGGCTGGTGCTTGCCAGTTCACCAAAACGCTACCAAAAAAACTGTTAGCGATCGCAGGGATCAGGCCTGACTCTGCGAACGCTGCAGTTATGCGTTTAGTGTTTTGTAAGGGACAGTGATCGATCGATACTGCACTTGGGTGGGCCGGGCCGGGCGGAGGGGCAAAACGCAGGTGCTAGCAGGTATCTGGGCTGATCCCGCTAACACTGCGTTTTTGGGAACCCTAAACTGCTGGGGACGCTAGTATAGATCTGATCGGATCAGATATTGATCCGATCAGATACTATACCACTAAGGGAGGTGTACGGTGCGTGCGTGGGTGTTAGCGCTACTGGCGCTAACCTGACGCTGCCTGGTGCTTGCTTGCCAGTTCACCAAAATGCTACCAAAAAAACTGTTAGCGATCGCAGGGATCAGGCCTGACTCTGCGAACGCTGCAGTTATGCGTTTAGTGTTTTGTAAGTGACAGCGATCGATCGATACTGCACTTGGGTGGGCCGGGCGGAGGGGCAAAACGCAGGTGCTAGCGGGTATCTGGGCTGATCCCGCTAACACTGCGTTTTTGGGAACCCTAAACTGCTGGGGACGCTAGTATAGATCTGATCGGATCAGATATTGATCCGATCAGATACTATACCACTAAGGGAGGCGTATGCTGCGTGCGTGGGTGTTAGCGGTACTGGCGCTAATCTGACGCTGCCTGGGGCGGCGCATATCACCGCCGGGCGATCAGGGGGCTAAACCTTTATTCGGTAATAAACGGCGGGTGCCCTGACACTATAAAAAATAAACGAACTAACCAGCGTCAACCGTAACGTTTATACGGTGATCAGTGGTGAAAGGGTTAACTAGGGGGCAATCAAGGGGTTAAAACATTTATTAGATAGTATATGGGGGTCCCTGACACTATAAAACGCTGACGGCGAACCTAAATATTTACGTCCCTAACTAGCGTCACCAGTGACACTAATACAGCAATCAGAAAAATGATCGCTTAGCAACACTGGTGACAGGGGGTGATCAAGGGGTTAAAACTTTATTAGGGGGGGTTAGGGGGGTACCCTAGACCTAAAGGGGGGTAATACTAACTGTCCCAACACTGTAACTGTCACAAACTGACACTATGCAGTAATCAGAAAAAAAAAAAACCTGCTGGTGTCAGTTTGTGACGGGGGGGGGGGGGGGTGATTGGGGGGTGATGGGGGGGGGTTCGGGGTGTTTTGTATGCCTGGCATGTTCTACTGTGTGTGTAGTGTGTTGTGCACTTACATTGATGTCTTCTCCCCTCGGCGCTGGAACGGAATACCGAGCTGAGGGGAGATGACATCATTTCCTTTGCTGCTGTTTAGCATACAGCAGCAAAGGAATGTTCCCATTGGCCGGCGGCGATCGCGAGGGGGGGGCCACGAACGGATGGCCTCCCCCTCATCTCGGATCGCCGGGGAACAGAACGGGACCGCCTCGGGCGGCGGGGGGGGGTCCGATCGGACCCCCCACCCGCGGAAGGCAAATCACGTACATGTACGTGATTTTGCCTGCCCGTGCCGCTTTGCCGACGTAAATCGGCGTTAGGCGGTCCTTAAGTGGATAAAGAGGAAGTGCCATATTCACCGACCTTCTCCACGAGGCCAGAGTAGGAGGCTCCACTAGTTTCCATCGCAATAAGATTTCACGCCTGGCATAGTATAGTGCAAAGGTTAGACACAATTTACTATATCTATCTCCCTCCACTTCCTCCAAATGACTAAGCAGTAGTACCTGAGGATCAACCGGCAAGTGTGAGCCTATGACCCTGCTCAATGTGGAGGCCACTGCTGACCAGAAGGGGTGAAGTTTGGGACAGGACCAGACCATGTGCCAGAAAGTACCCTCCTCCTGCCTACATCTCTGACAGTTGGGATCTCTTTGATGGTAAATGCGCGCCAGTCTCTGTGGGGTGAAATACGCTCTGTGTAGGAACTTAAATTGTATGAACCTATCTTTTGCAGCTATCATGGAGGGAATGTAGGAGATTAAACACTCCTTCCACTCCTCCTCGTTCAAAGAGGGAATATCGACCCTCCACTTTTCCCAGGTTTTGGTTAATTTGGCATCATACTCCACTGTAAGGTAAAGATATAATGTTGAGAGGGGCTTCCCCATCACGCTGGAAGTCAAGAGCCGTTCAATGGAGTCCGGTTCCAGAATGAGGGGGGCAGGGAACTGAGCTTCAAAGGCGTGTTTCAGCTGCCAGTACCTAAATTGGAAGGAGAGCGGAATAGCGAAAGATTGCCTCAGGGCTTGGAAAGACATAAGTCTACCCTCTTTGACTATATGTTTTAATGTGAGAATTCCCTTTTTTGCCCAAAGCGAGGGATCCGGTATGCTGTAAAAGTGGGGGAGCATAGGGTTACCCCATAGGGGCATATGGGGTGAGATGAAATTGGGCTTCCCATATATTTTCCTAGCCTCCTGCCATACCTTCACGGTAGTTCGCATCAGTGTTGTCATGGTCAGGCTGGCTCTAAGTCCACGGAACGGGAGATTGCTCAGGGCCGCATAGGAACCCAAAATAGCTGCCTCCAGAGTGACCGCCGGATTCTGTATGGGCTGGGAGAACCACCACCGAATCGTGACCAGAACAGCTGCCCAATAGTAGATTTGAAAGTTCGGTAGGGCCAATCCCCCCCCCGAGAGCGGGAGATATAAAATCTGCTTGGCCACCCTAGGTGGCCTCCCGGCCCAGACAAAATGTATCAGCAGACTCTCCAACCTTCGAAAGAAAGTCCCAGGTATGTGTATAGGTGTATTACGGAAGAAGTAGAGATACTTGGGAACAAAGATCATTTTTAGCAGATTAAATCTGCCAACAGGTGTCAGTGGAAGGGAACGCCAAGCAGCACATCTAGCCGTAAGCTGTGTCATGAGTGGTCGCAAATTGTTATCCATGTAGTCTTGGACTTTGCCGCTAACCTGGATCCCCAAATATTTGAAGTCGTCTACCCATTTGAGCTGTGGGTGTGGCACCCTAGGGGTCGAGGGGTGGAGCGGGAAAAGAACCGACTTGTCCCAGTTAATGCGTATCCCCGAGTACCCACCAAATCGGTTAATCAGGTCCAGTGCAGTCTGTAAAGAGGACGACGCATCCGCTAAATAGAGCAGAGCATCGTCCGCGTATAATGATAATTTCTCCTCAATTGGGCCTACCTGGAGACCCTTCACACCCGGATCTTTCCTCAGCAATATAGCCAGGGGCTCCATTGCCAGAGCAAATAGACCCGGGGAGAGAGGACACCCCTGTCGCGTGCCACGAAAGAGTCTAAACTTCCCCGATAAGCATCCGTTGGTACGTATTCTAGCTGAGGGGCCATGATATAACATGCGGAGCCAGTTCGTAAAACCCGTGCCGAACCCGAATCGCGAGAGCACCTCCCATAGGTAACCCCACTCGACGGAGTCAAAAGCCTTCTCCGCGTCGAGTGAGGCCACCACTCCTTTAGTCGCCTCATCCGCTCTATCTATGTGGGTATAAAGGCGTCTGATATTAATGTCAGTTCCCCTTCCGGGCATGAAGCCCGTTTGGTCCCTGTGGATGAGGGCAGTAATGACCAAATTAAGCCTGTTGGCCAACACTTTCGCCAGCACCTTTGCATCGACGTTTAGAAGGGATATGGGGCGATACGAGGAGCATAACGTGGGGTCCTTCCCCGGCTTAGGGATCACCACTATAATTGCTTCGCTCATTGTGTCCGGGAGTTTTTCAAGACGCCCCGACGCAGAGAAGAGGTCCTGTAATTTATCAACTAGTTCTGTTGCGTACTGTTTGTAGAACTCCACTGGGATGCCATCAGGACCCGGTGTTTTCCCTGACTGCATTGATTTAAGTGCCCGGAGTATTTCCAGAGACGTAATTGGGGCGTCGAGCTTGTCGCGGTACGTAGCTGTAAGGGTTGGGATGTCAATATCATCTAAGTATGCTCCTAGATCTTCTCTTCTATAGTCTGCCCTGGAGCTGTAGAGGGATTCATAGAATTCCGCAAAACAGCCATTTATCCCTTCCGGTGTATGGATCAGCTGTCCCGATAGGTCTTTAATACATGAGATACTCATCCCACCAGCCTGTTCCCTGGAGAGCCAGGCCAGCAGACGGCCTGACCTCTCTCCCTGCTCAAAAATCCGCTGAGACTGAGCCAACATTTTCTTCTGGGTGAGAGAGGTACGAAGACGCACCACCTCCTTCGTCATGAGTTGTAGATGCGAATAGTGCACAGGGTCTCGGGTACGAACAAAAAGAGCCTCCGCACTGCCCGCATCCCGCTCAGCCTTAATCAAATCTGCCTTACGCTCTCGTCGGACTCTGGCAATGATGGTCTGGTACCGCCCCCCGTGTTGTGGCCTTAAAGGCGTCCCACACTACTGTGGGGTCTGCCGAGCCCACATTTACTGCCCAAAAGTCTAGGAGTTCCGTCCTAAATTGGGAATCTACTGCAGTGTCTGAGATCCAAAATCTGGAGAGCCTCCATACCCTTGCCACTGGGCCTAGGGAGAGATCCAAAGACAACAGCAAGGGTGCGTGATCAGAAATACCCCTAGGGAGAATTTGTATGTCTGTGACCCGTGGGAGTACCTGGCTCCCTGCAAAGACCAAGTCTATACGGGAAAAAGTTCTGTGAGAGGCCGAGTGGCATGTGTATGCCCTGGTCTGGGGGTGACGCCACCTCCAGACATCCGTCAAGCCATAGGTATCTGCCCACTCAGCCAACCCAGAGCAATGATGTCCCGCAGGAGTTAGCCTGTCAAAATCCGGGTCAGGGACCAGATTAAAATCACCGAGTATAACAGTATTGTCAGATGCAAAATCGGCTATCTTGCTAGTGATCCGGTTGAGCACCACCAAGGAAGCCGGGGGAGGCAAATACAAGCCCACAATGGTCCATGTTAAAGAATATATTTTGGCATGCATAATGACATACCGACCATCAGGGTCGAGGGCCAAATCCAAGAGCCGAAAGGGGAGTGACTTCAATACCAAAATAGTAACACCCCTAGAGAAAGAGGAGTGCGTGGAATGATAGTGGTGGCCCACCCAAGGTTTTTTAAGAGCCATAACCCTACGTCCTGTTAAGTGTGTTTCTTGGAGTATACATATATGCGGGTTATAAGATTTAATAAATTGGAACACCAGGGAGCGCTTGACCGGGGAGTTTAGTCCCCTGGTGTTCCAGGAGATAATATTAAGGGAGGACATATCTGTCAAGAATATTAATAATATTAGGATCAATGGAGATCACGGCTCTTGTACTGGACCCCGGGACCCAAAACGGACACATCTGGAAACAATGCAATGCTGATGAGTTAAGTTTTTTTGGTATGAACATCAAACAAAACCAAATAAACCCAACTAAAAACAGATAAAGGATACCAGTATCCAAAGTAAATGAAACAAGCCCCGTTAGGGGAACTTTCTTCACCCCACCCCCCACCCCACCCAACCCCCCAAAACTGAGGCGGGTATCAATCCCAAACTTATTCAGCTCGCCGGCTGCAACGGGGGGTCCGTGGAAGAGGCAAGCCCACCCCCCGAGACTTCACACGGGGGGGGGAGCAGCAGTTCAGGCGGCCCTACACAAGTGAGATCTCCGCTTTGTAATGCAGCAGGCTGTGAGGATGTGGAAAGTCAGACATAAGGAAGTATCCGGTAATGCGACCTCACAGTAGTTTCGATCCATTTTATAGTAGAAGATACAGAACAAAGACTCCAACGCTCCTCATGGAGTCAAACAGATGCAGTGGAACTTCTTTTCCAACCGTCTCCTGGCCAAGTTCTTTGGCAGGGGCATTAACTTAACATTTCCCTGATAAGGATAACCAGTGCTCCCCCCACAGATCCGCACACTCCATGGATTGAACTGGGCATAACCTGTGTAACATAACAAAATCATCCATGTAGTAGTTCGTGTGATAACTCAGACCCAGATCTAAGCTGTGGAGAGGGACCAATGAAAAAAGTCATGGAGCACATACCAGAAAGACCATTAGCGATTCTGTGGCAACGTGTCCAACCAGGCAGAGGCCTCTCTCGGTGTAGTGAAGAACGAGTTGTCTCGCCGTCCTGAACTCTCAGGCGGGCAGGGAAGAGTACACTGTAACGGATGTTGCGTGATCGCAACGCCGCTTTAACCTGGTCAAAAGATTTCCTAAGCTTCTGGGTCTCGACCGAGTAGTCGGGGAAGATCATCATCCTGGTATTCTGGAATCTGAGGTCCCCCACAGATCTAGATGCACGGAGAACTTCATCTCTGTCTCTGAAGTTAAGGAGACGGAGAATGAAGGTGCGGGGAGGGGATCCAGGAGGCCTCGGCCTCGGCGGGATGCGATGCGCCCTCTCAACCGCGTAGTAAGGTGACCATCGGGCATCGGGTAGGAGGTCACGCAGCAGACCCTCTATGAAGGAGGTAGGATTATTCCCCTCCGCCCCCTCCGGTAGACCAACAATGCGGAGATTATTGCGCCGATTCCTGTTCTCCGTGTCTTCGGCTCTATATTCAAGGGCCTTTACCTTGGTCTGAAGCGTACGGAGTGATGCTTCATGTTCCGCAATGGAGTCTTCGGTGGTACTCAGCCTTTGCTCTGTTTCAGTCACTCGCGACCTGATTTTGTCAATATCTTGGCGGATTAGACCCATGTCCAGCTGAACGGCTTCAATCTTTGTTGTTAACGTGGATTGACAAGTAGCAATAGCCGCCATGACGTCAGCCAGCCAGGGGGGCAGAGAGTCATCCGACTCCATAATGTTCGTCCGCGAGGCTCTGTGGGGACTGCACGTATTAAGAGTCTCCGGGGGGGGGCAGGTGGGTGTCTGAGGTGAGTCCGACTGTGGCGGAAAGGTCAACCTCTTACCCCCTTTGCTGTACTTTGCGCTGGAGTTCCTGCGCCTCATTCAGGTGCCTGGGGCCTATATCTGGATAGTGATCAGTAACTGGCCGTGGGAGCCCCCCTGCCGGGTCCGGGGTAGTCAGGTGAAAGGTATGGTGCAGCGTGTGGCCCAGCAACAACCCCCCCCTCACCTGGAACTGTATAAAGCAGGATCCATGCACCACAGGCTGACAGGGGGTCTCTGGTTCAGCCGCTCTCCTGCACAAGGAAAATGTCAGGGGTGGAAGTGCCCAGGGGTTCCCCCACTGTCCAGGCAGCTGTCCCCAGCCGTTTCAGGGACACTTCCTCCAGGCCACGGGGTTCGGGCCCCCCCTGCGCCGGTCCGGCGGCTCCGGATGCCCAGGAAAGGCCGCGGTCTCGGCCTAGTAAAACGTGGGGGGGATCAGAGTCGTCAGGCCCCAAGCGCAGCCTAATAAAAGTCCAGGGTCATCTGTCCCGGCCCCATCCGAGGTCCCCAACAGCCGATGGTCCTCCCCAGCAGAGGCGAGCGCCGAAAGGAGCTCCCGGTCCGCGGCGCGGCCCGCCAGGAAAGGCCGCGGCTTCGGCCTTGTCCTCCGAGGTAGGCCCGGAGCGTCAGCGGGATGCCGATCGCGGCCCTGGGACAGCCAATTCTCCTCTCCCCACAGCAGACAGGTCTTCCCCAGTTCCCCCTCGGTCAGCAGGGATAATTAAATAGGGTGGTTAGTGCCGATGGATCCAGATTAAAGTTACGGATCTGCGGAGCTCCTTTCAAAAGCCGCCGTTCACCACGCCATCTTGGCCACGCCCCCCCCCCACTTCATGTCATTTACCGTGCTTCTTCTTGAACCACTCCTTTGTTGCCTTGGCGGTGTTTTTGGTCATTATCATGCTGGAAGACCCATTCATGACCTATCTTCAGTGTTCTGGCTGAGGGAAGAAGGTTCTCATCCAAGATTTTACAATACATGACCCCGTCCATTGGTTCCTCAATGTGGCAAAGTCGGCCTGTACCTTTAGCAGAGTAACAGCCCCAAAGCATCATGTTTCCACCTCCGTGCTTGACTCTAGGAATGGTGATCTTAGGGTCATAGTCAGCATTTTTCTGCTTCCAAACACGGTGAGTCAAGTTAATGCCAAAGAGCTCAGTTTTGTTCTGACCAAAGCATATGAATAAAGACCGAAAATTTTGAAAAAAAGTTTTTCTTTGTTGGCAAATAATCTTTTATCATAAATTTAGGCCAAAATGTATTCTGCTACATTTCCTTGGTGAAAATGACCCAAATCAATGTATATTATTTAGTCTGTAGGAAAGTTACAGAGTCCACAAACTATGGGATATATCTAATAATTGATTATTCCTGATTGTAACGAGCCCCTGCTCGCTCGGTTCCACTCTCCCGACACTCCTCTGCGGCTATAGAATCAGATTGCAGAGCGCAACATCTGATGGTTTGGTCATCTGATGCTCCGGGACTAGAACTACAGCTATGTGCCGTTCCAATCCAGTTGTGTAGCTCAGAACAAACACCAGGCAGGCTGTATGTAAGGTCAAACAGGAATCTCTTTTATTGACAGGAATACAGGCTCTTTTATACAGTAAAAGAGGGGGTGCATACCTCCTGCTCATATTACTCTAACAATACACCTGTAACCTAATTAACCTAATTAACATGAGCTAGTTTACTAACATGACCTTTTGCCCAGACTTGTGGCCACCAAGCTTCACACAGTACATTATACATTATCATAAGTACAACCACAGGACATTTTCACAATAGCAGGAGCTAATTACAATTAGCAATACAAACAGTGTTCTCCCCCCTCCTCAGCCTAGTCATCAACACTTATAGTAGGATTAGACTGTTCGTCTCCTAGCCAGTCCTGGAGGCTAATGTGATCAGCTCACTCAATTAACATGTTGAGTTCAGAATCAAACAAACCAATAATAGTCTTTACATATATATCCTGGGAGATATTGGGGATAAATATTACTGTCCCATTTTAAGCAATCCAAGACATACCCTCCAAGTCACCATTTCCCATATGGCATATACAGGGTCCCCAGAGTCTGTGTGTCCTGGGGGACCAGGACCCGAATCCACAGTAATACCACCTCAAGAGTCCCCAGGCATACAGCTCACAAAGAGCACCGTTCCCCCAAATGCCAGGGCCCATAATCGGTCAGCAAGAGGCTTGCATTCAGTCCCCTCCAACAGCTTCTATCCCGGGTGAGTCTGTCACACCAATGTACAGTCAGGACAGTACAAATAACCCCCTCAAATGATCCTTTTTTTAAAGTAGACAGTCCAAGGTATTTAGTAAGAGGCATGGTGAGTTTTTTGAAGTTGTAAATTTTGGCAATTTTTTGGGGGAAAATTAAGAAATTAAATTTTTTTTTAACATAGGGTCACCAGTGCAGTACAGCGTCATAATATAGCAGTTGATCAGGGACTCTGACTGGTGACAGTATGAAGAAAAAAATATATATATATATTTTTTATTATATCTTTTTTATTTTTTACGATTTTTTTTTTTCACGCACTTTGACCAGAGCAATATAGTAACATTGTACTACTCTGGGGAAGTGATTAATATTTTATTTATTTTTTTATAAATTATGTTTGCATATAGCCATGAATTTCATAGCAAGCATTTTACTGAATGAAATTGATTCATTCAGTTTGTTTTATTGTGATTAGCTGTGATTGGCCACAGCTGATCACATGGCACAGATTTGCTGTGATTGGCACCTGCCTGTACCATGTGATTACACCGACCAATCACAGCTAGAAACACAATTATATATACAATGGATGCCATGAAAGGAAGCCATCCATTTTTTACAGCTGTCATGTGACCTGCTGTGATTGGTTACAGCGTCACATGGTACCGGCGGCGGTCTGGTACAGTGATCAGTCATCGGCTGTGCTGCCTGGGGGATGCAGCCGGTGACAGATCGCTCAGCTGCGTGGCCCAGCGTGGGGCGCGATCCGGGAGGACTTCATATGACATCACCCGGATCGATGAGAAGTTTGTGTGGGCGTCATCTGCCCATAGGCCAGAATGTAATTTTCCAGATTTTTTATCATGTTTGCAAAAAATTTAAAATTGCCCAGACGCAAAGTGGGTAATAAAATGAAATGTAATCTGGAGTTTGCGTGTTTCGTTCAGTGTCAGAACCATGAGTACGGACGAGGATACCAAATGGCTGGAGTGGGTGACTAAGCAGTTTGAGAACATTGCCGGAGAAGACAAGGAAATCGATCTGCAAGAATTCAAGACCGCCCTTAATGTCAAGGAGGTAAGGAAGAATTTTGGAGTTAAAGTGATTGTACCTGTGTCTCTTTTACCACTTCCATCAACTGATTCCCCACAGTTACAACCTTTTCTACCACCTGCCCCACCCTATTAGATTGTAAGCTCTTCTGAGCAGGGCCCTCTTAATCCTCTTGTATTTTATTGTATTATAACTGTATTGTCTCCCTTTTTATATTGTAAAGCGCTGCGTAAACTGTTGGAGCTATATAAATCCTGAATAATAATAATTGTAAGTCCTTCCCTCCTGTTGAGTGCCCCCACAGTAAGCAGCTTGTTATGGGGGGCACCCCAGCCGAGTCACAGCTCCCTGTGTCCATTCAAACACGCATCTGCCTTTTCGGCCCCACCCCCTCTTGCCCCTGATTGGCTAACTGACTTGAACAGCTGCAGGAGCCAATGGCGCCGCTGCTGCGTCTCAGCCAATCAGGAGGAGAGTCCCAGACGCCCGAGGCACTCATGGACATCGCTGCTGGACAGAGGTGGGGCTCAGGTAAGAATTAGGGGGGCTGCTGCACACAGAAGGATTTTTATCTTAATGCATGCATGAGCCCCGTACTAACAATCGGGACCCAGAACTCAAGATTCCAGGTCATCAGATCTCTGTGATAGCCTCTGTGTTTTCCTTCTCTGTTAATTGAGGAGAGATTCTCTCTCTCTCTCTCTCTCTAAAAAAATTAATTGGATAATAATAATAATAAAAATAAAATACAAAAAAATACCTAGATCAAGGTTTGATGCCAGGGTTAGTGTTTGGGTCAAGGTAAGGGTCCAAGGTCAGGGCCAGTATTTTTTTTTTTAATTAGTGTCGGTCTGTTTTAGGTAGGTTAAAAAAAAAAAAAAGCAAAATGCGCACTATTGTTTCCGGGCTGTACTACAGGTACAAACAGCAACTAACATACAGTAGCTCACAAAATGTGAGTACACCCCTAAGTGAAAATTACCAAATTGGGCCCAATTAGCCATTTTCCCTCCCCGGTGTCATGTGACTCGTTAGTGTTACAAGGTCTCAGGTGTGAATGGGGAGCAGGTGTGTTAAATTTGGTGTTTTATTGCTCTCACTCTCTCATACTGGTCACTGGAAGTTCAACATGGCACCTCATGGCAAAGAACTCTCTGAGGATCTGAAAAAAAAAGATTTGTTGCTCTACATTAAGATGGCCTAGGCTATAAGAAGATTGCCAAGACCCTGAAACTGAGCTGCAGCACGGTGGCCAAGACCATGATAAACTTATTTGGTTCAGATGGTGACAAGCGTGTGTGGCGGCAACCAGGTGAGGAGTACAAAGACAAGTGTGTCTTGTCTACAGTCAAGCATGGTGGTGGGAGTGTCATGGTCTGGGGCTGCATGAGTGCTGCCGGCACTGGGGAGCTACAGATCATTGAGGGAAACATGAATGCCAACATGTACTGTGACATACTGAAGCAGAGCATGATCCCCTCCCTTCAGAGACTGGACCGCAGGGCAGTATTCCAACATGATAACCACCCCAAACACACCTCCAAGACCACCACTGCCTTGCTAAAGAAGCTGAGGGTAAAGGTGATGGACTGGCCAAGCATGTCTCCAGACCTAAACCCTATTGATCATCTGTGGGACATCCTCAAAATGAAAGGTGAAGGAGCGCAAGGTCTCTAACATCCACCAGCTCCGTGATGTTGTCATGGAGGAGTGGAAGAGGACTCCAGGGGCAAACTGTGAAGCTCTGAACTTCATGCTAAGAGGGTTAAAAGAGAAGCATGGCTTTTTTTTTTATTTAGATTCATACTTACCTAGGTGGATGCTGCATCTGTCACCCGCCCTCTCTGCACTGAGAACCGAGCCATCAATCAAGGCAGTCCCCCAGTATAATCCCCCCACGCCAGTCTGTCCCCCAGTATAATCCCCCCATGCCAGTCTGTCCCCCAGTATAATCCCCCCACGCCAGTCTGTCCCCCAGTATAATCCCCCCACGCCAGTCTGTCCCCCAGTATAATCCCCCCACGCCAGTCTGTCCCCCAGTTGAACCCCCCACGTCTGTATCCCAGTTAAATCATCCCCCCCACCAATAAAATTAAAAGCACTATAAGCCGACTTGAGGGGAGAGGGGGATCGGAGGACTGGTGCTGCGGGGCTGCCACTGGTGTGTCCGGGTTTCAGGAGGACTGAAACACCGGGCACAGGATTTAAAACCCAGACTGTCCGGGAGAGTCCCAGACAGGTAGCAACCCTAGGGGTGGGGGAAGAGGTTTTTAGTGGTCGTGGGGGACTTAGTAAGAGGGGGGTGTAATTTCCCATCTTCAGCCTGGGCATTGGATGGCCCTGTCCAGTCTCTGGTCACCAGCAGAAAAACTGCACATCTGCCAGTAGTAATTTGCTGTCGGGAATAGAACCCACCATACACCCAGACGTGTGCCAATGTTCATGTTGGAAAACAATCCATGTAGCAGAACCAAATTCAGAGTTAGGAGTTGTTGCGGTCTGAAAAAAAAGACTCATAGAAAACCATTGTTTTTTTTTTTTTTTATTTGTCTTTGCAGTGATTTGCGTTTATCCGGTGCTGTGAACGAGCCCCTAAGGCTTCTCTCTAATATGTTAATTGTCGTCAATAATATTTTTAACCTAGAAATAAGAGACATCACTGTCACTAACTACTATGGAATATTTGGCAATGTATAAATAAGAAAAAAAAAAACATTTTAATAGTAAAAGCTTGCAAATAAAATGTACAAAGCTATACACTTATATTCCACAAGATGGCAGCGTTGTATGGCGTCCTGTGTGTGGGTAGATCTCATGCACTTACAGTAGATTGTTGCTGATGAAGGAGATGAATCTGTAATCTCATTTGGTAACGATTGGTCGGGTCGCCATTCAGGATGCTGCAGCTGATGCCGTATCTATCCGTTTCTTATTGCCGAGTCTGTATAAACTACAATAAAGGAAATAAAAAGATGAACATCTATTGCAACTTCTACAAAGGAACACAACTTTACTGAAATAGGAAATGTAAGCAGATTTTTCCCATTCATTAAAGTGGAACTAAACCCACTAATTTAACAGTTTCCAAAAAAAAAAAAAAGTTACAATTAAATTGTGCCGTGCATGATATCAGTCACAGTTGCTTGTGCTCTCAACACTACTGTCAAGCCATCAAATGACTGGTAACTAATCACATTGCCCTGGCAATTGCAAATGAAACAGAGGCTAAGATGGCAGCTTACTTGGCTGTGAAGGATAGGAGGGTTTAGTTCCACTTTAACCCCTTCAATACCGGGCACTTTCACCCCCCTTCCTGCCCAGGCCAATTTTCAGCTTCCAGCGCTCTCACACTTTGAATGACAATTGCGCAATCATGCTACACTGTACACATATGAAACTTTTATCGCATTTTTTCACACAAATCGAGCTTTTTTTGCTGATATTTAGTCACCACTGAGTTTTTTTAATTATTTTTTGCTTAAAAAAACAAAAACAAAAAAAATTAAAAAAGAAAAAAGTTTTTGTCAAAAAATCTTGTAAAAAAGTAATTTTTCTCCTGCACTGATGAGGCGGCACTGATGGGCACTGATAGACTACACTGATCGGCACTGATGAGGTGGCACTGACCAGCACTGATGAGGCTGCACTGATGAGCACGGATAAGCTGCACTGATGGACACTGATAGGCTGCACTGAAGGACACTGATAGACTTCACTGATCGGCACAGATGAGCACTGATAGACTTCACTGATGAGGCGGCACTGATGGGCACTGATAGACTGCACTGACCGGCACTGATGAGGCGGCACTGATGGGCACTGATGAGGCGGCACTGATGGGCACTGATAAACTGCACTGACTGGCACTGATAGGCTGCACTGATGAGCACTGATGAGGCGGCACTGATGAGGCGGCACTGATGGGCACTGATAGACTGCACTGACTGGCACTGATAGGCTGCACTGATGAGCACTGATGAGGCGGCACTGATGGGCACTGATAGGCTGCACTGATCAACACTGATGAGGCAGCACTGATGGGCACTGATAGGCTGCACTGATCAGCACTGATGAGGCTGCACAAATGGGCACTGATAGACTGCACTGATGAGGTGGCACTGATGAGAAGGCACTAATATGCAGCACTGATAGGCTGCACTGATGGACACTGATAGGTTGCACTGATGAGACTGCACTGATGGGCACTGATAGACTGCACGGATGGACACTGATGAGACTGCACTGATGGGCACTGATGAGGCACTAATATGCAGCACTGATGGGCACTGATAGGCGGCACTGATAGGCAGCAATAATAGATGGCACTGATGAGCACTGATAGGCTGGACTGATGGGCGGTGCTGATATGCAGCACTAATAAGCACTGATAGGCGGCACTGATAGGCAGGACTGATGTGCGGTGCTGATGGGTGGCACTGATGAGCAGGCACTAATGGGCGCTGAAAGGCAGGACTGATGGGCGGCACTAATGAGCAGACACTGATGGGCTTTGAAAGGCAGCACTGACTTGCATCACTGATGGGCACAAATTGGCATTACAGATGAGCACAGACTGGCATCACTGATGGGCACTGTTGGGGCTGCACTGATGATCAGTACCCCGATTACCTGTACAGTCTCTCCGGTGAGGAGTAGATTAAAAAAAAAAAACAATTGTGAAGCTCTGACTAAAGCTGAATAATTCCCTTCCAATAGATGTAGGCCAAATATGTACCTCATAGACCCTGGCTGAAAAACTCCCAGAGCTGGTGCCCTTCTGTCCTGCCTCTCAGCATTTGTTTTTTTCAGCAAAGCTCCACGCCAGTGTTTTTCAAACTTTAATCATGTACTGCCATCTACTACCTAACTCCACTACTACAACACTTAGAGGTTTATGTAAAAAAATTAATGTATACCTGTCTATCCATTGAAACTGCATGTAAATTCGTTCTGTGTGAATGTGGCACAATCAAATGTTTTAACGCGATATTCTCTGCTATTCAAATGTGTAAATTTGGACAATATTGAGATATGACCACTAGATGGTGCTGAAGATTATACTTATTTCCTATCATTGTGCCATCTAGTGTCCATACCGCATAGATGGTCCTGACTATCATAGTAAAAAAAAAAAAAAAAAAAGTAGGGATCACGGTTAGTGAGCCACTGCAACAAAACTAATTCAGAAATGAAGTTCTGTGTAATAAAATAGAAGGACACAGGGAAGAAGTATTGAACCCGCTAAACTGAAATGTATTTAATACTTGGTACAAAATCCTTTGTTGGTAATGACGGCTTCAAGACACCTCCTGTATAGAAAAACGAGTCGCATGCGTTGCTCAGGTGTGATTTTGGACCATTCTTCCACACAAACAGTTTCAGGTTCTTGGCAATCTTCTTATAGCCTAGGCCATTTTTATGTAGAGCAACAATTCTTTTTTTTCAGATCCTCAGAGAGTTCTTTGCCATGAGGTGCCATGCTGTACTTCCAGTGACCAGTATGAGAGAGTGAGAGCGATAACACCAAATTTAACACACCTGCTCCCCACTCACACCTGAGACCTTGTAACACTAACGAGTCACATGACACCTGGGAGGGAAAATGGCTAATTGGGCCCAATTTGGTAATTTTCACTTAGGGGTGTACTCACTTTTTGTGAGCTGCTATATGTTAGTTGCTGTTTGTACCTGTAGTACAGCCAGAGATTTTCACCTAGGGGTGTACTGACTTTTGTTGCCAGCGGTTTAGACATTAATGGCTGTGTGTTGAGTTATTTTGAGGGGACAGCAAATTTACACTGTTATACAAGCTGTACACTCACTACTTTACATTGTAGCAAAGTGTCATTTCTTCAGTGTTGTCACATGAAAAGATAGAAGAAAAGATTTCCAAAAATGTGAGGGGTGTACTTACTTCTGTGAGATACTGTAAATCTGTATATCTGTATATATATATATATATATATATATATATATATATATATGTAAATGTTTATATCTCTAATACTTCTGTCTTCTCTCAGTCATTTTTCGCAGAACGTTTCTTTGCTTTGTTCGATTCTGATGGGAGCGGCTCCATCACGCTGGATGAATTGATGAAGGCTCTCAATCTCCTGATCCATGGGAGTGAAGCGGACAAACTTGGCTTTCTTTTCCAAGTGTATGATGTGGACGGTAAAAACACCAACCCCAGATAATAATACATCATGAAAATATGATCCTACCATGTAAGGTTTATTTAAAGTGTTACTAAACCCAGGAGTCTGCATTCACTATATCTGGTCTCCCCAGGAGCCTGCGTTCACTATATCTGGTCTCCCCAGGAGTCTGCATTCACTATATCTGGTCTCCCCAGGAGCCTGCGTTCACTATATCTGGTCTCCCCAGGAGTCTGCGTTCACTATATCTGGTCTCCCCAGGAGCCTGCATTCACTATATCTGGTCTCCCCAGGAGCCTGCGTTCACTATATCTGGTCTCCCCAGGAGTCTGCATTCACTATATCTGGTCTCCCCAGGAGCCTGCGTTCACTATATCTGGTCTCCCCAGGAGCCTGCATTCACTATATCTGGTCTCCCCAGGAGTCTGCATTCACTATATCTGGTCTCCCCAGGAGCCTGCGTTCACTATATCTGGTCTCCCCAGGAGTCTGCATTCACTATATCTGGTCTCCCCAGGAGCCTGCATTCACTATATCTGGTCTCCCCAGGAGCCTGCGTTCACTATATCTGCTCTCCCCAGGACTCTGCATTCACTATATCTGGTCTCCCACAGTACACAGAACATGGAAATGTAATTATTTTAGTAAAATGTAAACTGCTAAATACCCTTTCCCATCAGCAGTATATAGCAGTCTTGTGACTTCACTATCAGTGTCTGGTTAAAGCTTGTAGGAGGAGGTTTCATTCTGCTCTGACTGTCCTATGAGGCTGCAGGACCCCTGACCCTCTGTCTGGACAGTGCTGATTGGCCCTGTGCTGATCATGCACCCCCCCCCCCCCCCCAAAAAAAAAAATAAAAACTCTCTAGCAATACACACCAAACTGAGCATGTACAGCCTGACTCCTAATGCTCTGTTCTATCACGAGATGGATTGGGGACAGTGGAAGAGGGAAGGATCAGAGAAGCCTGGATCAAACATCCTTTTTACACAATGCAGAGGATTAACCCCTTAGGTTCCACAGTGAGTATAACAAGTGTGCTTTACTGCATATACAGACAGATTTTACTATTGTAGGTCTAGTAATACTTTAACCACTTGATGACCGCCCCACGTACATATCCTGCGGCAGGGTGGCCCTTAAGAGCAGAATCACGTACCTGTTCGTGATTTCTTCCATCGGCTCTGGGGAGCGTGCCGGCGGAGCCGTGCTCCCGCTGTGATTAGACACAGCTGGAGCCAATCGGTGGGTCTGGCGGCCACGATAGCCGAGACACAGAACGGTGATGTAAATAAGGCAGACCGTTGTTCTGTCAGACTGAAAGAGAGAGATCTGTGATTCCTTCTAATCAGTAGGGATGGGTGAACGGTTCGGCCCGAGCATAAGTTCGGGGCAAACTTTCGTTGTTTGGACGTTCATCGAACATCCGAACAAACAGGTCGTTCAACCGCTAGTTCAGCACCCCAAACCGACCACAATGCATTGCAGCGCTGAACAGTGCATTGCAAGCCCTGATTGGCTGAAGCAGTGAAAGCTTCAGCCAATCAGGGCACAGAGCACTGTCAGAGTCATGATTGGACAGACACTGTCTTCATGACTTTATCCAATCATGGCTCATTCCTGCCCCACAGTATAAAAGTATTCTTTCAATGGCAGCCATTTTCAGTGTGATTTTGGTGTGGAGAGAGATAGAACAGGGTTCTGTTCAGTGCTATTAGTTAGTTAGTGTGCTATACTGTGCTATTTTGCTTCAATTGTCAGTGCAGAATATTAGTTTAGTGTCAGCCTAGGGATAGTGTGAGTGTAGTGAGGAGGACCATCATTCAGCTTTGCATAGTGTGCCGCTAGAGTAGGGACAGCTCAGATAGTTTCAGTGTAGTGTAGTGAGACCGTGTCAGTAATCTTTACATTAGTGTATAGCTAGAGTAGGAACAGTTCAGATATCGTCACTGTAGTGACGGTTGAACACCGTCTATCTGATTGCGTTACTGCCAGTTTAACACCATTTACTTCTGTGTGCGTTACTGCCAGTTTAACGCCATATAGTTTTGTGTGCGTTACTGCCAGTTTAACACCATTTACTTCTGTGTGCATTACTGCCAGTTTAACGCCATATAGTTTTGTGTGCGTTACTGCCAGTTTAACGCTATATAGTTCTGTGTGTAATGCCATATAGTTCTGTGTGCGTTACTGCCAGTTTAACGCCATATAGTTTTGTTGCGTTACTACAAGTTTAATGCCATTTACTTCTGTGTGCGTTACTGCCAGTTTAACACCATATAGTTCTGCGTGCGTTACTGCCAGTTTAACACCATATAGGTCTGCGTGCGTTACTGCCAGTTTAACGCCATATAGTTCTGCTTGCTTTACTGCCAGTTTAACGCCATATAGTTCTGCGTGCGTTACTGCCAGTTTAACACCATATAGTTCTGCGTGCGTTACTGCCAGTTTAACACCATATAGTTTTGCGCGCGTTACTGCCAGTTTAACACCATATAGTTCTGTGTGCGTTACTGCCGGTTTTTAACACCATATAGTTCTGTGTGCGTTACTGCCAGTTTAACACCATATAGTTCTGTGTGCATTACTGCCAGTTTTTAACACCATATAGTTTTGTGTGCGTTTCTGCCATTTTAACGCCATGTAGTTTTGCGCATTACTGCAAGTTTAACGCCATTTACTTCTGTGTGCATTACTGCAAGTTTAATGCCATATAGTTCTGTGCGTCTCTGTACGTTTGGCGCATTTTATTGCAGTATGTTGTAGTGTATCTGTTTGGTGTGTCTGTGAAGTGTGAGTACTCAAATTAAAGTGCACCAAACACCACTTTACATTGATTAAATTGCATCTACGTACAGATTTACACTTCTTCTTTACATTTGCTTATAAGCACTGCCCCCTCCCTCCCAATAATGTCTGGGAGGACAACAAGGAGAGGCAGACGTTCCCTTGGCACTGTAAGGGGGCCAGCAACAAATGTGTCCACAGGCAAAGGTGGACGTGGTGGTCAGTCCTCAGGCAGGGCATCATTTCCTCTGTTTAGTGAGTTTGCCCGTGCTATCCAGCCACAGCATGCAGAGGAGGTGGTGGACTGGCCTACTAAACCTTCCTCATCTGCTTCCTCATCTGTTCCATCACCTGTTTGACAGGTGCATATCATTGCAATTTTTTCCAGCAAGACCAATTTTTACGCACCCAATACTTCTATACAAAGTCAAAGTGACACCAGAATGTATCCAAAACATCTCTAATCTTGTTCCCAGTGCACTACATTGTGGCCTTATCATACACACTGGCTCCCCAGCTGTTGCTGAGCAAAATAAAGGTAGCTTGCAGGGAAAATGACATTTTTGGGGGGCTTTATAAATGCAATTATTGCTGCAGCAGATTCTAGACATGGTACAAATCTACCACTTTACAGGTAGACTAAGGGGACCCCCCAGGCACTATATTAGAAGGAATTTTTCATTTTTAGGCTTTCACTTTAAAAATCAAAAAATCACTGCTCATTTAAAAATGACGTTTTTCCCGAACTATTTTTTTTTTATTTATACATGTCCCCCAGGGCAGGACCCGGACCCCTATAACCATTGTACGCCCAATTACTTACATATAAGCCTTCAAAATGGGTACTTTTGATTTTTGATGTTCGGGTCCCATTGACTTTAATGAGGTTCGTTATTCGGGTCCGAACTTTCGCGGTGTTCGAAAGCTCTGGTGCGAACCGAACAGGGGTCCGTTGGGCCCATCCCTACTAATCAGGAGCACAGATGTCTAGCACTGTTTTAGCACTGATCACTGTATTGGTGTCACTGGTCCCCAAAAAGTGTTACTTAGTGTCAGATTTGTCCGCCGCAATGTCGCAGTCCCACAAAAAAAAAAAAGACGCTGATCGCCGCCATTACTGGTAAAAACAATTTTAAAAATTCCATAAATCTATCCCATAGTTTGTAGATGCTATATCTTTGTATCAATATACGCTTATTGGGATTTTTTTACCAAAAATATGTAGAAGAATACATATCGGCCTAAATTGATAAAGAAATTTGATTTTTTTACATTTTTTATTGGATATGTTTTATAGCAGAAAGTAAAAAATGTTGTTTTTTTTTTTTCAAAATTGACGCTCTTTTTATGTTTATAGCGCAAAAAATAAAAACCGCAGAGGTGATCAAGAAAGCTCTATTTGTGGGAAAAGAAGGACATCAATTTTATTTGGGTACAACGTACCGCGCAATTGTCAGCTAAAGTAAGGCAGTGCTGTATCGCAGAAAAATGGCCTGGTCATCAAGGGGGTAAAACCTTCTGGGGCTGAACTGGTTGAAGTGGAGGTTCAGCCAAAAACTTTATAAGTTAGTTTTTAGGTTTGGGCTGAACTTCTACTTTAAGCTTAGACTGGCCATACACTGCAGGCTGAACAAACAAAAAGAGATCTAACAGGTTCCTCCATCCACCCTATACAGTGCGGATAGGCCCTTGCTGGGCAATTGTATTGCTACCAATGACAGCTTTCAGAATACCCAGACAGTGGTTGCTTCTAATTCACATGGCTCCTGCAGGGGGGAAGCTGACAGGACCACCCACAAAGCAAATCTTGGTGGTTGTTTTTTTTTTTTTTTCCCGACGGATGTTGGCTCAAACTTCTCTTGCATACACGCGGTCACACAAAGTTGGTCGGAAATTTCGAAAGTCAAGAACGCGGTGACGTACAACACGTACGGCGAGCCGAGAAAAATGAAGTTCAATAGCCAGTGCGGCTCTTCTGCTTGATTCCGAGCATGCGTGGAATTTTGTGCGTCGGAATTGTGTACACACGATCGGAATTTCCGATTCCGATTTTGTGGTCGGAAAATTTGAGATCCAGCTCTCAAATTTTGTGTGACGGAAATTCCGATGGAAAATGTCCGATGGAGCCTACACACGGTCGGAATTTCCGACAACAAGCTCTCGTCGAGCATTTTCCGTCGGAAAATCCGACCGTGTGGGCGGGGCATTAGTCTACAGTCTCATAATAGACTCTAGTCCAGCTGATCTCAGAAAGAGCTCCATGACACCCTAGGTTCCAGAAGTTGCTAAGGGGTCCTTAAGCTATGGCTGACTGACCTCCAGTTTGACGATGCTACATAGTCCTGGGCACACCCCTAATCACCCTGTGCGGCACAAATTCCTCCTGCTGCCTGCCACTCTTCCCCCCTACAAAAAACTCAAAAACAAGACATTTGAGACCTGTTTATATACCTGATATTTCACAAAAGCTCCCCAATGGCTCCTAAAAAATAAAAAATCTTTAAAAAAAAGCAGTTTTTTTAAATAATTAAAAAAATTAAATAGTAACAATAAAAAACTACTGACACTGTCCACTGACCTAATGACACCAATCTTTGCCCTACTGACAGTGTCCTCTGCCCTAGTGATAAAGTCCACTGCTCTACTTATAACGTCCTCTGCCCTACTGACACCATCCTCTGCGCTACTGACACCATCCACTGCTCTACTGACACCATCCACTGCTCTACTGACACCGTCCACTGCTCTACTGACACCATCCACTGCTCTACTGACATCGTCCTCTGCTCTACTGACACCATCCATTGCCCTACTGACACCATCCACTGCTCTACTGACACCGTCCTCTGCTCTACTGACACCGTCCTCTGCGCTACTGACACTGACCACTGCTCTACTGACACTGTCCTCTGCTCTACTGACACCGTCCACTGCTCTACTGACACCGTCCACTGCTCTACTGACACTGTCCTCTGCTCTACTGACACCGTCCTCTGCTCTGCTGACACCGTCCACTGCTCTACTGACACCTTCCACTGCTCTACTGACACCATCCTCTGCCCTACTGACACCGTCCACTGCTCTACTGACATTATCCTCTGCGCTACTGACACTGACCACTGCTCTACTGACACCGTCCACTGCTCTACTGACACCGTCCTCTGCGCTACTGACACTGACCACTGCTCTACTGACACCATCCACTGCTCTACTGACACTGTCCTCTGCCCTACTGACACCGTCCTCTGCTCTACTGACACCATCCACTGCTCTACTGACACCATCCTCTGCCCTACTGACACCGTCCACTGCTCTACTGACACCATCCTCTGCGCTACTGACACTAACCACTGCTCTACTGACACCGTCCTCTGCGCTACTGACACTGACCACTGCTCTACTGACACCATCCACTGCTCTACTGACACCATCCTCTGCCCTACTGACACCGTCCACTGCTCTACTGACACCATCCTCTGCGCTACTGACACTGACCACTGCTCTACTGACACTGTCCTCTGCCCTACTGACACTGTCCTCTGCCCTACTGACACCGTCCACTGCTCTACTGACACCGTCCACTGCCCTACTGACACCGTCCACTTCTCTACTGACACCGTCCTCTGCGCTACTGACACTGACCACTGCTCTACTGACACCGTCCACTGCTCTACTGACACTGTCCTCTGCTCTACTGACACTGTCCTCTGCTCTACTGACACCGTCCTCTGCTCTACTGACACCTTCTTCTGCCCTACAGACACAGTCCTCTGCCCTACTGACACCATCCATTGCCCTGATGACACCAATCTCTGCTCTACTGACACCGTCCACTGCCCTACTGACACCGTCCACTGCCCTACTGACACCATCCTCTGCTCTACTGACACCGTCCACTGCCTTACTGACACCATCCTCTGCTCTACTGACACCGTCCACTGCCCTACTGACACCATCCTCTGCCCTACTGACACCATCCACTGCTCTACTGACACCGTCCACTGCTCTAATGACAC
Source organism: Aquarana catesbeiana (assembly GCF_042186555.1). Lineage (NCBI taxonomy): Eukaryota > Metazoa > Chordata > Amphibia > Anura > Ranidae > Aquarana > Aquarana catesbeiana. Next base: position 11,372,715 of record NC_133326.1, on the reverse strand, counting down.
TGACCACTGCCTTACTGACACTGTCCTCTGCCCTACTGACACTGTCCACTGCCCTACTGCCACCGTCCTCTGCTCTACTGAAACCATCCACTGCCCTACTGAAACTGTCCTCTGCTCTACTGATAAAGTCCTATGCTTTACTGACACCATCCACTGCCCTACTGATAAAGTTCACTGCTCTACTGACGCCAACCTCTGCCCGACTGACACTGTTCAATTTTTAATACATTTTAAAATATTTGTTTACATTTATCTATAGGAGTGTGTGTGTATGTATGTGTGTGTATATATATATATATATATATATATATATATATATATATATATACACATACACACACGCATGTGTGTTTAACCTCTTGCCGGCCTCTCTATAGCCAAATGATTGCTACAGCTCAGTCACACTTTTCCGGGAGGGCATCTATTGACATCCTCTCAGAACCCTGCCTCACTGCGCAGCCCCGGGGTACGCATCGGGAGTGCTCTATGTGCGCAGTGTGTCAGAAACCATGAATCAGACTGAGACAGAAGTACAGTTAAATCTCACTTGTTTAATAACAATAATAAAAAGGTAAACAGCTTAAACAAAGTCAAAACATAGCCAGAGTTCAGGAACCGCAACGGATAGTCAGACAAGCCAATACGTCAGGGAGCCAGAGAACAGCGTAGTAGAAGAGCAAGCGGGATCTGGAGCCAGAAGGAATGTCAGCCAAACAAGTCTTTAACAGGAACACAGGAGAGCGTCTCTAGAGATGTGACCAAGGCGAAGGCAGAGATCATCTGGGCTGGACGGCTTAAGTAGGCAGGACTGACGAGCAGGATCATCAACAGGTGAGTCACTGTGGAGAGATGGGAGCTGGCAATTAGCCCGACAGCTGAGCGGCCAGCTTTGAGAAGGAAGGGCTGAGCCCAGCCCTGACACAGTGGCCCTTTACCATGTGATCAGCTGTGTCCAATCACAGGATTTGCCATTTATCGGCATTCCTCTACTCATGCTGACAGTGTGTGAGGAGAGGAGAGCCGGTAAGCGGCAATCCACCCAGGGGACATCCACACCAATAATCAGGGCACTGATTGCAGTCCCATCAGTGCTTCCTGCCAGTGCCCATCAGTGATGTCTGACAGTGCTCATCATTGCCGCCTATCAGTGCCCATCAGTGCCGCCTCATCAGTGCAGTCTATCAGTGCCCATCAATGCAGCCTTATCAGTGCCGCCTCATCAGTGCCCATCAGTGCAGTCTATCAGTGCCCATCAATGCAGCCTTATCAGTGCCGCCTCATCAGTGCCCATCAGTGCAGCCTTATCAGTGCCGCCTCATCTGTGCCCATCAGTGCCGCCTCATCAGTGCCCATCAGTGCAGTCTGTCAGTGCCTATCAGTGCCGCCTCATCAGTGCCGCCTCATCAGTGCCCATCAGTGCAGTTTATCAGTGTAGCCTTATCAATGCAGCCTTATCAGTGCCCATCAGTGCAGCCTAGCAGTGCTTATCAGTGAAGGAGAAAAATTACTTATTTAAAAAATTCTATAACAGAAACTAAGAAAAACTTTTTTTTTCTCCAAAATTTTTGGTCTTTTTTCGTTTGTTTAGCAAAAACTAAAAAAACCCAGCGGTGATTAAATACCGCCTGAAGAAATCTCTATCTGTCTCCAAAAAATTGATACAAATGTCATATGTGTACAGCATTGCACAATTGTCATTCAAAGTGTGACAGCGCTGAAAGCTGAAAATTGGCCTGGGCAGGAAGGGGGTAAAAGTGCCCGGTAGGCAAGTGGTTAAGCTTTGGGGTGTACACACCTATGCTTCTGGGTCAAACGCCATTTGGCGGAGCCAGCTGCATGACACCAATGATCTTTTTTGCTGTCTGTATTGGGGGCATCTGTCCAGCATTGTAAGAGGGACAATCTTCCCACCAGCCACCGATGTATTCATTTTAGCAGGGGGTGATTGAGATCTGAAAATCTTTACTGGGGTTCCTCGAGGGTAATAAAAAAAAAGGTCCAGAAAGGCTGATTTAATTAGTCCACTTTTTTTTTTTATTACTCCCAGTTAAATTATTGCCCGTTTATTCATCATTGTAGGGAGTGGTTCCATTGAGCCGGAGGAGCTCCGCACCGTGCTGAAGTCTTGCCTGCTGGAGAGCGCCATCTCCCTGCCGGAGGAAAAGTTAGACGCTTTGACTCTGGTACTTTTCCAGTCAGCTGATCGGGACAACAGCGGATCCATCACATTCCAGGAACTAAAGGAGGAACTAGAGAATTTCCCAGAAGTCATGGAGAACCTGACCATCAGGTAACTCTTCCAACCTTCCACTAAAGCTGGCTGTAGAATTTTGTTCCAACTTGTCAACTCATTTCATTCGAAATGCCCTTAAACTTTAATCCAGACCTGCTAATTGAAGGGATTCCTAGATTTATTAAAGATGAATTCCAGATATGGATATTTTTACATAGTTACATGGCTAGGTAAGTATGATTTAAAAAAAAAAATAAAAATAAAAAAAAATAAAAAACTACTCCTTTAAGTAGTGGAGGTTTTTGGATTATGTGGGCTGTGTGTTTCTATTGATGCACACAGTGTAGGGAGACACAGCTCTAGTCCCTGCATGCAAGGGTGGCTCCATAGGATGCTGCAGGAGAAAGGAGCCACCCTGAAACAGGAAACCTGGGGCAGCTGTCAGGCCCATTTGGGCGGAGGAGAGAGATGGCCAGAAGAGGATGTGACATTCTACACTTACAGCCATGACCGGAGGAGAAACCCCCCCCCCCCCCCTACTGCCCAGGATACGGAGACACTGTGATTGGCTGCGGTGCAGCCTGGGTAAGGAGAGAGCCCGCCCAGGGAGCTCTAAAAGACGGCTTGGAGCTGCTTGGAATTGTGGGGGGATGTAGTCCCCAGGAGAGAGCCTCTATTAGGACCTGTATGGGACTACAAGTCCCAGGAGGACAGTGTATTGCAGAGAGAAGACAACGGAAGGAGAAGCCGGGGCTTGGGGCAGTCACATGTAGGAAGTAAGAGGTGATGGTGAAGGGGCTGCTCTTCATTCAGAGACAATGCTTGCCTCAAGAGTATGCCACGGTGTTGAAATGGGACTGAGCTGCTGTATTAGTACAGAGGCCATGTTGACTGAGAGATGCAGCAAGGATTGTACAACAAGAGCCAAAGGGCCACATGCAGCCTCTGGGCCTAGCATATAGGGCACATGTGTCTCAGCAGTCAGCAGCAGAGAGGAGGACAGAACTCCTCCACCAGATCCTGCGCTTCTCTGTGCAGCCGCAGAGAGGCTCATCTCTGCCAACCCCCCGCCCATCTTAGAAGTCAGCAGCTGAGAGGAGGACAGAACTCCTCCCCCAGATCCTGTGCTTCTCTGTGTAGCCGCAGAGAGGCTCCCCTCTTCAATCCCCCCCCCGTCTTAGGAGTCAGCAGCTGAGAAGAGGACAGAACTCCACCACCAGATCCTGCCGCTTCTCTGTGCAGCCGCAGAGAGGCTCGTCTCTGCCATCCCCCCCCCCGTCTTAGGAGTCAGCAGCAGAGAGGAGGACAGAACCCCTCCACCAGATCTTGTGCTTCAATGTGCAGCCGCAGAGAGGCTCGTCTCTGCCAACCCCCCTCCCATCTTATAAGTCAGCAGCTGAGAGGAGGACAGAACTCCACCACCAGATCCTGTGCTTCTCTGTGCAGCCGCAGAGAGGCTCCCCTCTTCAATTCCCCCCCCCCGTCTTAGGAGTCAGCAGCTGAGAGGAGGACAGAACTCCACCACCAGATGCTGCGCTTCTCTGTGCAGTCACAGAGAGGCTCGTCTCTGCCACCCCCCCCTCAACTCCCGTCTTAGGAGTCAGCAGCAGAGAGGAGGAGAAAACTCCTCCACCAGATCCTGCGCTTCTCTGTGTAGCCGCAGAGAGGCTTGTCTCTGCCCCCCTCCCGTCTTAGGAGTCAGCAGCAGAGAGGAGGACAGAACCCCTCCACCAGATCTTGTGCTTCAATGTGCAGCCGCAGAGAGGCTCATCTCCGCCACCACCCCCCTCCCGTCTTAGGAGCCAGTAGCAGAGAGGAGGACAGAACTCCTCTTACAGATCCTGTGCCTCTCTGTGCAGCCGCAGCACCCCCTGGTCTCAGCATTCCCTCCACGAGCTGACTCCACCCCTCCTCTGGTCCTCCTCCAGATCCTGCACTTTCTGCTTCCCAGCTTCACCCCACCTTCTTCCCGGCAGCAGCATAAGGTAAAGGCGGTTGTAAGAGAGGGTGGGGGGTGGGGCTGTTGATTTCTGATGGTGGGGGGCTCTGAGCATCTGATGTAGGTGTGGGGGGGGGTGTTCTGGACATCTAAGCCCTTTGAGGGCAATCATAATGCTGTTGTTGGCCTGCGAAGAAATTGAATTTGACACCCTGGTCTAAGAGATTCCAGGAAATATTCTGATATCTTCTCAACTTGCAATTACAAAAATACATCGAATGATTAATTCATGAATACAGAACGGCATTTATTTCTCTCTTCCCGGAGTTCAGATTTCCATTTTATTCTTTTTTTTTTGTCAGTGCCGCGAATTGGCTGAAGCCACCAACTGTAACAAAGAAGAATCGCACCCCCCGCTATCTGACCCCGACCTACTGGCACAACAACCGCAGCAAAGTCCTCTTCATGTGCGCCTACTGCTGTGTCAACGTCCTGCTCTTCACCCTGAACGCCGTCAACCATTCCTTTCTCGGAGGATGGGTCATGGTGGCCAAGGGATGTGGTCAATGTCTGAACTTCAACTACGCCTTTATTGTGGTAGGTGGATGCTGACTATGGATTTCACCACGGCCGCAAACACTTCAACCCTCAAAAAGGGAAATCTGCTCACCTTCTAAATATACTTCAGTCCATATTTTTTTTAATAGGAGGACACCAATTTTAGATTTCCGAGTTTGGATTCCCACCCGCTTTCATAGCTGAATGGACTTGGAACCCGCGGTGGTTCCCTGGCTCTCCCATTTCCCTGGGGGGGGGGGGGGCAGGACCCCAGTAAACGACCATTACTCAGCTACTACAGCCAAGGGAGCAGCTAATCAAGCACAATCTGTGCTTGATTAACTGCAGTGGTGGGCAGGGGAGACATCGAGAGTCTCACAGACTCCCTGATGTCTCCATAAAGAGGACCTGACACCTGCCTAATGATATCACATATGGGGCTTATTAGCCTTCTTGTGATAGCAAGAAACTCGAATAAAGAAAAAAAAAAAAAAAAAATTATTATTAATTATTTGTAGACATGTGCACTGCCAAAAAATGTGTTCATTTTCGTTTCATTCATTTTATTTTGCTTTTTTCGGAAATTCGAAAAATCGGAAATTCAAAAATTCGGAAAACCGAAAATTCGGATTTTCAAATTTCCGAATTTTCAGGTTTCCGAATTTTCGGATTTCCGAATTTTCAGGTTTCAGAATTTACGAATTTACAAATTTTTGCATTTTCAAATTTTCGAATCTCCGAATATTTGAATTTCCAAATTTCGGATTTCTGAATTTCAAATTAACGAAATTTCGAATTCTGAATTTCCGAATTTCTAAATTTTCGAATTCCGAATTTCCGAATTTTCGAATTCTGAATTTCCGAATTTTCGGATTTTCAGAATACGAAAGTTCGGAAATTCAAAATTTTGAACACGCGAAAATTCGAAAATCTGAAAAAAAGAAAAAAAAAAATCAGTAAAATTCTAAATAATAACTAACTATTAAATGAGAGGTATTGGAATTTCCTTTCAAATTTGGCTGTTAGTGAACATAACAAATACAAATTTATCTGAAGTTACGAATTATCCGAAATAACGAATGCCGCATCTAAACAAATGGAAAGGAACAAATTAATAATAAATAATAATAGTAAAAAGGTTTTATTATTATTATTATTTATTATTATTAGATCGTTATGTTCCATTCGTTTAGATACGGGATGCGTTTTTTCAGATAATTCGTAACTTCGGATAAATTCATATTCGTTACGTTCACTAACAGCCAAATTTGAAAGGAAATTCCAATACCTGTAATTTAATATTTATTTATAGTTATTATTTCAGATTTTCGGGTTTTCAAACTTTCAGATTTTAATTCTTTTGAATTTGCAGATGTTCATTCTTATTCTTGGATCTTCAAATTTCCAAATTTTAGAATTTTTAAATTTATGAAATTTCGAATTTCCTAATTTCGAATTTCCGAGTTTCCGAAAATTGCGAATTTCCAAACCTCCGAATTTGAATTTTCCAATTTCCAAAATTTCGAATTTACGAAATGTCAAAATTTCAAATTTTCGGAAATTTGAAAATTCGAATTTTCGGAAATTTGAAAATTCGAATTTTCGGAAATTTGAAAATTCGAATTTTCGGAAATTTGAAAAATCTAAATTTGGAAATTCGGAAATTTGTAATTTTGAAAATTCGGAAATTCATAATTTCGGAAATTCGTAATTTCGGACATTCGGAATCCCAAAATTTCGAAATGTCAGAAATTGAAATATTCCGAAATTCGGAAATTCAGAAATATTGGAAATTGAAAAATTCGGAAATTTCGCAATTAACGAATTTGTCAAACTTTGTTAAAAAAGTAATTCAGAACTAAACGAATTGCACATGTCTAATTAATTGTATAAAATAAATAAAAATAATTTAAAAAAATGAAAGTACCCCCTGTCACTCCCATACACACCCCAATTCAAACGCACACGTATGTAAACCTAAATTCCGCCACACATGTAAAGGTATAGCTGTAAATGTCGGAGTGAGAGCAATAATTCTAGGGCCATAATTCATGGTTAACTGTAAATTGATAAACTTTTAGGGCTTCTAAAGCGTTTGTAAACTTCTGAAGAATAAAAAAAAAAAAAAAACCTGTAAGACAACAGCATAATGTGCTAGTATCGCATACAAGCACATTATGAAATACCTTAGAACAAAGCCCTTCCAGTGGCGCCAGCCTACCGCTGAGATGGCTGACATCTCCCTCTCCCCCGGTGGGTTCGCCGGACACTTTGCTGTGATTGGCCATAGCCGCAATGATGTCACTCCTGCGCATGTGCGTGCGAGAGCCGACGTTTCTGGCACGGACTCTGAAGGTCTGGCACTGTAAGCCGGAGCTTCAGAGCACATGCGCCGATGATGTCATGGGCTGAATGCAGGGTGAATATAGTCACATGGTAGGTAATATATCCTAAACTGTGCAAGTTTAGGAGATATTTACAGTACCTACGGGTAAACCTTATTATAGGCCTTACTATAGGATAACCTGTAGGTATAAGTGGTAGTACAGAGTTTACTACCACTTTAAAGTTTCACCTATGGAGAATTGGGGATATTTGTTGCGATTTTAAACATGACATGTTGGGTATCTATTTACTCGATGCAACCTCATCTTTTATATTTTACAAAAAAACTGGGTATGATATTGCATTTGTTTGCACTAACATTCATTTTAGTGTATTTTTTTCTGAAAATATGCCTTTGATAAATAGCTGTGCAGATGCAGTGCGACATAAAAAAATTGCAGCTACCACCGTTTTATTCTCCAGGGTCTCTGCTTTCAGAAAATGTATCATTTTTTTGGGGGGGTTTGGAGTATTTCCTAGCAAAAAAATACCGATAATAACCACTTCCCGACGGTAGGATGTCCATGGACGTCCTTAGGTTGAAGTGGTTATACCAGGATGATGGTTGCAGCTACAAGCATCGTCCCGGTATCTTTTTTTTTTTTTTTTTCAGCCAGCGATTCCCTTTTTTGTAAAAGTCGTCCTAGCAGCCGATTAGCGGCTGGATTGCTTTCACAAGCAGTGGGAGGGGACGTTCTTTCCCCCCCTTCCGCAGCCCTCCGGCACCTCTTCAGGCTCTCCTGTGTGATTGGGGAGTTCGGTATGCAATCTGGCACTTCCACCGGGTTAACACAGAACCGGCCCTGGACCAGATGTTCCCTGGCCATCTCTATGGTCCTGGGCGGTCAGAAGTGATGTCATGGCAGTATTGCCAGTTTTTTTTTTCTGGGACGTAGAGATCAATGTTTGCTTTTTTTTTTTTTTTTTTTTTTTTTTTTTTTATCTAATAGTTTCCAGGGTTTGAGGTCTTATAGACCCCCAGATGTCTCCATAAAGAGGACCTGTCATCCCTTATTTCTATCGCAAGGGATGTTTACATTTCTTGTAATAGGAAAAAAATGATTAAAATTTAAAAAAAAAAATAATTAAAGGGACATTGTTAAATAAATAGTAAAATAAATAATAATTAAAAAAATATATTTAAAGCGCCCGTCTCCTCGTGCTCGCACACAGAAGCAAATGCATGCATAGGTCACACCTGCGTATGTAAACGGTGTTCAAACCACACATGCGAGGTATCACCGCAAACGTTAGAGCGAGAGAGAGCAATAATTCTAGCGCTAGACCTCCTCTGTAACTCTAAACTGGTAACCTGTAAACATTTTTAAAGCGTCGCCTATAGAGATCTTTAAGTAACGTAGTTTGGCGCCGTTCCACAAGCATGGTATCTATTTACTCAGGGTAACATAAATTTTTCACTCTTTATTATATTCCAGCCATTTGCTAAAATCATTTGAGTTCATTTTTTTCCTCATTAATGTACACACAGCACCCCATATTGTACACACAGCACCCCATATTGTACACACAGCACCCCATATTGTTCACACAGCACCCCATATTGTACACACAGCACCCCATATTGTACACACATCACCCCATATTGTACACACAGCCCCCCATATTGTACACACAGCACCCCATATTGTACACACAACACCCCATATTGTACACACAGCACCCCATATTGTACACACAGCACCTCATATTGTACACACAGCACCCCATATTGTACACACAACACCCCATATTGTACACACAGCACCCCATATTGTACACACAGCGCTCCGTATTGTACACACAGCCCCCCATATTGTACACACAGCCCCCCATATTGTACACACAGCCCCCCATATTGTACACACAGCACCCCATATTGTACACACAGCCCCCCATATTGTACACACAACACCCCATATTGTACACACAACACCCCATATTGTACACACAGCACCCCATATTGTACACACAGCACTCCATATTGTACACACAACACCCCATATTGTACACACAGCACCCCATATTGTACACACAACACCCCCATATTGTACACACAGCACCCCATATTGTACACACAGCACCCCATATTGTACACACAGCCCCCCATATTGTACACACAGCCCCCCATATTGTACACACAACACCCCATATTGTACACACAACACCCCATATTGTACACACAGCACCCCATATTGTACACACAGCACTCCATATTGTACACACAACACCCCATATTGTACACACAGCACCCCATATTGTACACACAACACCCCATATTGTACACACAGCACCCCATATTGTACACACAACACCCCCATATTGTACACACAGCACCCCATATTGTACACACAGCACCTCATATTGTACACACAGCACCCCATATTGTACACACAGCACCCCATATTGCACACACAGCACCCCATATTGTACACACAGCACCCCATATTGTACACACAGCCCCCCATATTGTACACACAGCACCCCATATTGTACACACAGCACCCCATATTGTACACACAGCCTCCCATATTGTACACACAGCCCCCATATTGTACACACAGCACCCCATATTGTACACACAGCACCCCATATTGTACACACAGCCCCCCATATTGTACACACAGCACCTCATATTGACAGAAAAACACAGAATTGTTGACATTTTTGCAGATTTATTATAAAAGAAGAACTGAAATATCACATGGTCCTAAGTATTCAGACCCTTTGCTCAGTATTTAGTAGAAGCCCCTTTTGATGAGTCTTTTTGGGAAAGATGCAACAAGTTTTTCACACCTGGATTTGGGGATCCTCTGCCATTCCTCCTTGCAGATCCTCTCCAGTTCTGTCAGGGGGGATGGTAAACGTTGGTGGACAGCCATTTTTAGGTCTCTCCAGAGATGCTCAATTGGGTTTAAGTCAGGGCTCTGGCTGGGCCATTCAAGAACAGTCACGGAGTTGTTGTGAAGCCACTCCTTTGTTATTTTAGCTGTGTGCTTAGGGTCATTTTCTTGTTGGAAGGTAAACCTTCGGCCCAGTCTGAGGTCCTGAGCACTCTGGAGAAGGTTTTCGTCCAGGATATCCCTGTACTTGGCCGCATTCATCTTTCCCTCGATTGCAACCAGTCGTCCTGTCCCTGCAGCTGAAAAACACCCCCACAGCATGATGCTGCCACCACCATGCTTCACTGTTGGGACTGTATTGGACAGGTGATGAGCAGTGCCTGTTTTTCTCCACACATACCGCTTAGAATTAAGGCCAAAAAGTTCTATCTTGGTCTCATCAGACCAGAGAATCTTATTTCTCACCATCTTGGAGTCCTTCAGGTGTTTTCTAGCAAACTCCATGCGGGCTTTCATGTGTCTTGTACTGAGGAGAGGCTTCCGTCGGGCCACTCTGCCATAAGGCCCCAACTGGTGGAGGGCTGCAGTGATGGTTGACTTTCTACAACCTTCTCACATCTCCTGACTGCATCTCTGGAGCTCAGCCACAGTGATCTTTGGGTTCTTCTTTACCTCTCTCACCAAGGCTCTTCTCCCCCGATAGCTCAGTTTGACCGGACGGCCAGCTCTAGGAAGGGTTCTGGTCGTCCCAAACGTCTTCCATTTAAGGATTATGGAGGCCACTGTGCTCTTAGGAACCTTAAGTGCAGCAGACATTTTTTTGTAACCTTGGCCAGATCTGTGCCTTGCCACAATTCTGTCTCTGAGCTCTTCAGGCAGTTCCTTTGACCTCATGATTCTCATTTGCTCTGACATGCACTGTGAGCTGTAAGGTCTTATATAGACAGGTGTGTGGCTTTCCTAATCAAGTCCAATCAGTATAATCAAACACAGCTGGACTCAAATGAAGGTGTAGAACCATCTCAAGGATGATCAGAAGAAATGGACAGCACCTGAGTTATATATATGAGTGTCACAGCAAAGGGTCTGAATACTTAGGACCATGTGATATTTCAGTTTTTCTTTTTTAATAAATCTGCAAAAATGTCAACAATTCTGTGTTTTTCTGTCAATATGGGGGTGCTGTGTGTACAATATGAGGTGCTGTGTGTACAATATGGGGTGCTGTGTGTACAATATGAGGGGCTGTGTGTACAATATGGGGGGCTGTGTGTACAATATGGGGTGCTGTGTGTACAATATGGGGGGCTGTGTGTACAATATGGGGGGCTGTGTGTACAATATGGGGTGCTGTGTGTACAATATGGGGTGCTGTGTGTACAATATGGGGTGCTGTGTGTACAATATGGGGGGCTGTGTGTACAATATGGGGTGCTGTGTGTACAATATGGGGTGCTGTGTGTACAATATGAGGTGCTGTGTGTACAATATGGGGTGCTGTGTGTACAATATGGGGTGCTGTGTGTACAATATGGGGTGCCGTGTGTACAATATGGGGGGCTGTGTGTACAATATGGGGTGCCGTGTGTACAATATGGGGGGCCGTGTGTACAATATGGGGTGCTGTGTGTACAATATGGGGTGCCGTGTGTACAATATGGGGTGCTGTGTGTACAATATGGGGTGCCGTGTGTACAATATGGGGGGCTGTGTGTACAATATGGGGTGCTGTGTGTACAATATGGGGTGCTGTGTGTACAATATGGGGGGCTGTGTGTACAATATGGGGCGCTGAGGAAAAAAATAAACGTAAATGATTTTAGCAAATGGCTGCAATATAACAAAGACTGAAAAATTTAAGAGGGTCTAAATATTTTCCGTCCCCACTGTGTGTATATATATATATATATATATATATATATATATATATATATATATATATATATATATAGTATATAATGTTTGGGGGTTCTAAGAAATTTTCTATTGTAAACAAAGAGGGCCAGAAAAGGTTTGGTCTTCAAGTGGATAATATAAAATGTTGGTTCTTGGATTTGGATACGTTTTAAGTAGGGTTGCACCGATACTACTATCGGTATCCGTGCCCATATCGAGTATTTGCACAAGTATCGGTACTCGTGCAAATTCACCGATACCTGAAACCGATACTTTCAGGTTCGGTTCTTTGAGCTGTCAGTGGGGTCTCCCCTGTTGACAGCTGAAGTGTTAACCCCTTCCCGACCGGCGCACGCCGATTTACGTCAGCAGAATGGCACGGCTGGGCAAATGGACTTACAGGTACGTCCAATTGAATTTCCCGCCATGCCATTGCGTGCGCGCCGCCGGGAGCTCTGTGAGTTGGGTCACGGGTCCCACGGACTCGATCGCCGCGGGGATACCCGCGATCGCCTCACGGAGAGGACGAATGGGGAGATGCTGATGTAAACAGCATCTCCCCGTTCTGCCTAGTGACAAGTGTCACTGATCTCTGCTCCCCGTCATTGGGAGCAGTGATCAGCGTAGTGACACACACAGCCCATCCCCCTACAGTTAGTAATCACACCCTAGGACACACTTAACCCCTCCCCGCCCCCTAGTGGTTAACCCCTTCACTGCCAGTGTCATTTAAACAGGAATCAGTGCATTTTTATAGCACTGATTGGTGTATAAATGACAATGGTCCCAAAAATGTGTCAAAAATGTCCAACATGTCCGCCATAATGTCGCAGTCACAATAAAAATCGCAGATCGCCGCCATTACTAGCAAAAAAAAAAAATATTAATAAAAATGCCATAAAACTATCCCCTATTTTGTAAACGCTATAACTTTTGCGCAAACCAATCAATAAACGCTTATTGCGATTTTTTCTTTTACCAAAAATATGTAGAAGAATACGATCGGCCTAAACTGAGGAAAAATGTTTTTTTTTATATATTTTTGGGGGATATTTATTATAGCAAAATGTAAAAAATAATGCGTTTTTTTCAAAACTGTCGCTCTTATTTTTTTTATAGTGCAAAAAATAAATAGGCGATCAAATATCACCAAAAGAAAGCTCTATTTGTGGGAAAAAAAGGACGTCAAGTTTGTTTGTGAGACACGTCGCACGACCGCGCAATAGTCAGTTAAAGCGACGCAGTGCCGAATCACAAAAAAAACGCTCTGGTCAGGAAGGGGGTAAAATCTTCCGGGGCTGAAGCGGTTAAAGAAGTCCGGTAATTGGAGCTGTCAAAAAAAAAAAAAACAGCCAGCAATGTTTACTAACAACACTAAAATAAAAAGAAACATTTTTTCTTTTTGTATCTTTCTGTTTCTTCATCTGCAGATCAAAGCGATGAACAAATATCCCTCTGTTTAACCCCATAATAACTCCTAATTTACTCTAATCAGCCTTAATTAACTCCCTATTCTCCTCCATTTAATTATTATTTTCCTGCTTTTTTTTTTTTTTGTTCACGTCTATTTTATAAACGATAAACAATTAAAACTTTTTTGTTTGTTTGCTTTGTTAGTGAATATTTTTACACATATATTAACATATATTTACACATTTCACGTTGAAAAAGCACAAAATAAAAAAAAAATTAAAAAAATTATTTACTTTGTAAATAACTTTTCAATGCTTTGTACCATTGCTGACAGCTGAAGTGAAAACAAAGCAGTTGCAGTAGGTATCAGTAATTGGTAGCGGCGAGTACTAAAAAAAAAAGTATCGGTATTCGTATTCATTGTAAGGATCACTCTCAACAGACATGTAAAGCATTTGCAGAGCAGATCAAATGGCAGGACTGTATTACTAATATTGATACAACATTTATATTGGCAAGATTAAATATTATTATTGCCAACAAAGACATCTAAATTTCTGTCTTCAGGTTCTGATGCTCCGCCGCTGTCTGACGTGGCTCCGCACTACATTCGTTTCCCATTTCCTTCCACTGGACCAGAATATCTTCCTGCATGAGCTGGTTGGATATGTGATCTTCGTCTTCACCTGGGTCCATACAGCTGCCCATGTGATCAATTTCAGTAAGTGCAAAATAACATGTAACTAATTACCATAGAAGGGGCAAGAGGGAAACAAATGGGACTTTATAGTGGAGGGCCACCCTAAAATAAAAAATAGCATGAAAAATCGTTAAAAAAAATAAAAAAAAAAACATTTTTTTAAAACTTACCTGAACCCTTGTTGCTAGGCAGTCTTCCTAATCTGCCTCTTCCTATTCCGCGGCGTGTCCTGCTCCTCGGTGAGCGGCCCCGTTGCCTTCTGGGAACTGTGTGTGTTCCCAGAAAACCACGGGGCCATTCACAGAGCGCCGCGCCGCTCGCGCGTGTGCGCAGTAGGAAACTGGCAGTGAAGCCGCAAGGCTCCACTGCCTGTTTCCCTTAGTTAGGATGGCGGTGCCGAGACCCAAGAGCAGAGGGACGGGTCGGCCTCGGGCGGCCGACATCGCGGGCACCCAGGACAGGTAAGTGTGCTTATTTAAAGTCAGCAGCTACAATGTTTGTAGCTGCTGACTTTAAAAAAAAATAATTTTCCTGGCCGGAATCCCGCTTTAAGACCCCTTTCACACTGGGGCGGTTTGCAGGCGTTATTGCGCTAAAAATAGCGCCTGCAAACCGCCCCTAAACAGCCTCTGCTGTTTGTTCAGTGTGAAAGCCCGAGGGCTTTCACACTGAAGTGGTGCGCTGGCAGGAGAAGAAAAAATCTCCTGCAAGCCGCATCTTTGGAGCGGTGAAGGAGCGGTGTATTCACCGCTCCTAAACCGCTCCTGCCCATTGAAATCAATGGGACAGCGCGGCTATACCGCGGTAATACCACGGCTATAGCCGCGCTATACGAGGGGTTTTAACCCTTTTTCGGCCGCCAGCGGGGGGTTAAAACCGCACCGCTAGCGGCCGAATACCGCGGTAAAACAGCGCTAAATATAGCGCTGTTTTACCGCCGACGCCCCCTACCGCCCCAGTGTGAAAGGGGCCTAAATGAGGCATACAGATATGGTAATATGTGCCGTAGAGCTGCACGATTCTGGCCAAAATGAGAATCACGATTTTTTTTTTTTTTTTTTTGCTTAGAATAAAGATCACAATTCTCTCGTGATTCTCGGGGCGTAAAATCTTTCACATTATAAAAAAAAAAAATTGGGCTAACATTACTGTTTTTTTAATTCATTAAAGTGTAAATTTTTTTCCCCAAAAAAATTGCATTTGAACGACTGCTGCGCAAATACAGTGTGACATAAAATATTGCAACAACCACCATTTTATTCTCTAGAGTCTCTACTAAAAAAAATATATATATATAATCGGTGATAATGTTTGGGGGCTCTAAGTAATTTTCTAGCAAAAAAAAAAAAAGATTTTAACTTGAAACCAACAAATGTCAGAAAAAAGGTTTAGTTTACACACCAAAGTCTATTTCTTTGATCTAAAGGACAAATCGTTACAATGTTTATACTTAAGTTCCAATGCTAAAGAATATGTTGTGCCCAGTTTTTTTTTTTTTTTTTTTCCTTTCTTTTGACGGCTGTCGACTTCAGCAGAGCAGAGAGAATTCTCTGCATAGAAAGGAAATACTTTGTCAAGATCGCAAGGGGGAAAATATTGTGATAAAGATTCTTAACGATTAATCGTGCAGCTCCAATGTACTGCCATCCCTGGGTCAATGAAAACTAAAAAATTTGGGACTTTGTGTGAGGAAGGTGGCAATTGGAGCAGGCAGTACATACATAGTGATTTAATGAGTTTATTGACATAAAGAGGGTATAAAATCGCACTCAAAAACTCATATATGTAAATGTGGAATAAGGTACAGTTCATGAACAATAGAATTAAAATTACAACACATAATACAAGTAATTCATGTATATACAACCTTTAAAAACGATGTAGCAGCACATTGCAGTTACCAATATATGTTAAACAGTAAGAAAACATCTAATGAGAGGGATAATAAGTGGATGCAATGATGACCGAATGAAACAAGGTTGCATCCTGTCTCAACGCGTTTCGTGTAAAGACACTTCATCAAGAAGGATGCATCCATTAATATAGGACTAGAAAAACGGGGGGTGTGTGATGCTGTACTTGAAAGCAACCGCTGGGATGGGTCGTCTGTCGCGGGAGCTGAGGAAGCTAAACCACACATCGGGCCAACGCCCAAACACAAAATCCCCAAGAAATTGCATCCTCCATATAGTGTATGTGGTAGCACAGAGTGGGGCTCTGAAGGAGTCTCATGTGAAACTGTGTCAACCAAAAAAGTTGCAGAGAATGTGTGGTGAAAACCTGCCAAGAGACGGCCGCACACCAAAACTCACAGACCGGGCAAGGAGGACACTAATCAGAGAGGCAGCACAGAGACCTAAGGTAACCCTGAAGGAGCTGCAGAGTTCCACAGCAGAGACTGGAGTATCTGTACATAGGACCACAATAAGCCGTACGCTCCATAGAGTTGGGCTTTATGGCAGAGTGGCCAGAAGAAAGACATTACTTTCAGCAAAAAACAAAATGGCACATTTTAAGTTTGTGAAAAGGCATGTGGGAGACTCCCAAAATGTATGGAGGAAGGTGCTCTGGTCTGATGAGACTAAAATTGAACTTTTTGCCCATCAACGAAAACGCTATGTCTGGCGCAAACCCAACACATCACATCACCCAAAGAACACCATCCCCACTGTGAAACATGGTGGTGGCAGCATCATGCTGTGGGGATGTTTTTCAGCAGTCCGGACTGGGAAACTGGTCAGAGTTGAAGGAAAGATGGATGGTGCTAAATACAGGGATATTCTTGAGCAAAACCTGTAACACTCTGTGTGTGATTTGAGGCTAGGACAGAGGTTCACCTTCCAGCAGGACAATGACCCCAAACACACGGCTAAAGCAACACTTGAGCGGTTTAAGGGGAAACATGTAAATGTGTTGGAATGGCCTAGTCAAAGCCCAGACCTCAATCCAATAGAAAATCTGTGGCCAGACTTAAAGATTGCTGTTCACAAGTGCAAACCATCCAACTTGAAGGAGCTGGAGCAGTTTTGCAAGGAGGAACGGGCAAAAATCCCAGTGGTAAGATGTGGGAAGCTCATAGAGACTTATCCAAAGCGACTTGGAGCTGTGATAGCCGCAAAAGGTGGCTCTACAAAGTATTGACTTTAGGGGGGTGAATAGTTATGCACATTGAATTTTTTTAAGTTATTTTGTCTCATTTGTTGTTTGCTTCACAATAAAAAAAAAAAAAAAAACATCTTCAAAGTTGTGGGCGTGTTCTGTACATTAAATGATGCAAATCCTCAAACAATCCATGTTAATTCAAGGTCGTGAGGCAACAAAACACGAAAAATGCCAATGGGGGTGGATACTTTTGCAAGGCACTGTATATTGATTGGCTTTTTATGTAGTTCATATTGAGTGCGATTTTATACCCTCTTTGTGTCAATAAACTCATTAAGTCACTATGTATGTACTGCCTGCTCCAATTACCACCAGCCTCACACAAAGTCCCAATTTCCTTTCCAGTTTTCATGTAACTAATTAGGAAGCATATTTATAATAGACATGTGCGGTTCGTTTCGTTACGAATCGAAATTCAGAAGAAATTTTTCGTTATTCTGTAATTCAGATACATCACAATTTCTAAAGAACAAAAAATTTGTCAGAATTTGGATTCGAAAGGAAACAAACCGCACATCGGATGTATCCGAATTTCTGAACTGCAATGGTAACAAATTTAAACAAATCTGAAATAACAAATTTAAATTTCGGACAAAATTCTAATTTGAATCGGATTAGAAAACTAAATCAAATTCGAAAACAAATTTGAAATGTAAACATATTGCTAAATATTGCTGATTTTCCTTATTGCGGGCCATACATGGGTCGAATCCCGAACTAATTTTCTTATGAAAATTAGAAATTTCATTTATTTTGTGATCCAATGGCGCCACTAGACATGTGCAATTCGTTTAGTTCCGAATTAGTTAATTCTGAAATTTCCGAAGTTTTAAATTTTCAAATTCCTGAATTTCCAAATTTCAAATTTCCGAATTTTTAAATTTCCGAATTTCGGAAATTTAGAATTTCGGAAATTTAGAATTTCGGCATTCAATCCCATCGTGAAGTATGCCACGTGACACGCCACTTCCGTTCGTAACGCAACTTGTTTGTTTGCCCGCACGGACCCACATGTGGGTGATGCGGTTTTTAGCTTGTTTTTAGCCCTTTCAATACATTTTTGGCATACTTCACGATGGGAGTTTTCCATTTAATTTCTCACCATTCATGGCACTAATGGTCTTCAATGACCCATCTCTATTCGGGAGTTTGTTTGCATGCATCCAAGCAGCTACAGTGTTACCTAAGTTACCTGAGTTCTAGCACCTGAACAAAGCCGTGATCGGAGAAGCTTCTTGAAGCGTTTTTGACTCCTGTTATGGGAGTCACCTCAATCTGGTGAGTAGGCTGTGTGGCCGGTGATGGTGGTGGATTACTGTTGTCTGATGCTTTGCTGAACCCCAGGAGGATTTATCCAGAAGTTTGATTTCATTTTTTTGAACACATATATATTTTTTGAATTTTTTAAATTCAATTTTGAACTGTTGCTTTCACTTGTTTTTGTTTATGTTTTGTTCTTAATTTTTGATGTATGATTATTTGCTGATTTCACTTAGTTGTTAGTTATCTATATATATCACTATTGATATTATTTATACACTACAATATATGTTTTTGTTTTACATTAGAGTGTGATTCTGCACTTGCAAATTATAAGGAGCGCGGTTTGTAATTAATCCGTTAATTATTGTCCCAACGAATGAAACGAAAACGAACAAATTTTTGTTGTCAGTGCACATGTCTAGGCGCCACCATTGATTTCGAAATTCGACCGACCAAGCCTTCAATTTCACCTCCTGTTGCTACAGAAAAATACATTTTGTGGCCGGGAATCTTCTTTTTCTTTCCAGGTCACAGTTCACGCGCATTTCTTTTCCAGTTAAATTTCTCATACAATTCTCCTATCATTGATTAGAAATTAGTTTTTGTTTTTCAAAAAATTTCCAACATGCCCGATCACTCAATTTTGATGGCTGCACGAAAAATCGACCTCTGCTGCGGCCCACCAATGGTGCAAAATTCGATCAAAAATTCCTAATTACAATTTCCAAATAAAAATTTTGTTTGGAATTCGACCCGTGTGTGCCCGAGAAGACGAGAGGCATATTGTACATGAAAAAGAAAAAGACGTTAAAGTAAAAAAAGTATGGGGCAGGCAGTTAAATCTGACTATTGAAAAATAATTTTCACAAGTATTAATAGAATGGCCAATGTAAAAGGTATTGAAAGCCTTTTGGCGATCGCTACAAACTCTGCACCGAGTTACATCTCATAGCTTTGTTATATTGTGTGGGGAAAAAAAGGGTGAAAATACCCAATAAACCGTGAATGAAAAGCTGCTAACACACAAACAAACCAAGTCCAGTCAAAAGTGCAAACCATAAGTGTAGCGCTAAAAATTGATAAATGAATGAAAAAATAAATAAGCAAATGCGAAACCTGTATAAATCCAAGACGCCTCAATCACGAAGGCGGGATGGGTGCAAAAAATATAAGTGAACAATATTATATAACATCAAAGCAAACCCAAAGTGTTGTGAAATAATGGCAATGGGGAAAAAGAAAAGTCCACATGTAAAGTGTAGAGTGTCCAATGGTGAGGGAACTTTCTCCTCAATCTTCAACCGAAGTAGAAAATGCACCAATGAACAGGGGAAGACATTCAGATAGAAGAATGGGTACTCTTATCGGATCAGTTGGACGCACACACTGTACGGCAGTGCGTCTATAAAGCTTTGGGATACTAGATCCCCAGTGATGATGCCAAACTGGATGGTCTCCTGCAGGCCACAAACTCCAATCTGCACGAGGTTGGGTGGTAGTTGAAACGAGAGTTTCCAAGGCTTAATGGCCGCCAAACCGGTCCAACAATGAAGGTGGTCCAAAGATGGTCATCAATGCTCCAGCATGAGGAAACAAGAGAAAAAGGAACTCCACATGGCGTAGGTCAACCAAGGTAGGTTTTACTGAAGGTAAAATACCATATAAAAAAAGTGATCACAAAAAGTATAAAAATATATAATGGCAATGTGGGAAGCAGGAGGTGCTGGACCAACGCGTTTCGACTAACAAGTGTTCCACAGGGGCGACTTGTTATATTGGGTTAGTGATGTGGACTCACCATGGAATTTGTCCCCCTAGTAAAGAAGTCCATGGACCCGGGTCTCTTCACCTTCTGGGAGTACTTCCTCACTCTACGACCCGGCATTGGATGGATACATGGAAGCGCTTCCCTCACTGGAATCTTGCTGCAGTTGCTCGTCTGCCTGATGCTCGTCTGCTCCAGCACCTTCGTCAGGAAAGGGGGGCACTTTGAGGTTAGTAAGGGTTTGTCATATGAGATTGGTCAGTTAAATAGACATGTACAATTCGTTTCGTTCCAAATTCGTTTTTTAACGAATTTTGACAAATTTGGAGATATACGAAATTAACGAAAACACGTTTAACAAATTTTTCAGAATATTCGTAAATTCAAATATTCGAAAATTCCAAATTTGCGAATTATCAAATTTCTAGATTTCGAATTTCCTAATTTCCGAAAATTCGGAAATGTGAAAATCCGGAAATGTGAAAATCCGGAAATTTGAAAATCCGGAAATTTGAAAATCTGATAATTAGAATTTTCGAAAATTCAGAAATTCGAAGTTCAAAAACCAGAAAATTCAGAAATTCGTCAATTCGGAATTCGAAAATATAAAATTTGGAAAATTCTGAAATTTCGAAAATTCAAAAATCCGAAAATTTTGAAATTCGGAAATTTGAAATTCGAAAATCCGATAATTCGGAAATTCAAAAATCTGAAAATTTGAAATAATAACTAACTAATAATAACTTAACTATTACTAACTATTAAATTATAGTTATTGGAATTTCCTTTCAAATTTTGCTGTTAGGCCTCTTTCACACTGGGGGAGGGGGTGTAGTCGGTGGTAAAACGGCGCTATTTTTAGCGCCACTTTACCGTCATTTTAGTGGTGGTATTCGGCCGCTAGCGGGGCGGTTTTACTCCCCCGCTAGTGGCTGAGAAAGGGTTAAAACCACCGCAAAGCGCTACTGCAGCAGCGCTATGCCGGCGGTATAACTGCGCTTCCCGATTCATTTCAATGGGCAGGAGTGGTGAAGGAGCGGTGTATAAACACCGCACCAAAGATGCTGCTAGCAGGACTTTTTTTAGCGTCCGGCCAGCGCACCGCTCCAGTGTGAATGCCCTCGGGGCTTTTCACATTGGAGACACAGCAACGGCTCTTTCAGGGCGCTTTGCATGTGCTATTTTTAGTGCTGTATCGCCTGCAAAGCGCCCCAGTGTGAAAGGGGTCTTAGTCAACGTAACAAATTTATCCAAAGTTTTTAATTTTCTGAAATAAAGAATGCCGTATCTAAACGAATGGAACGTAATGAATTAATAATAATAAATAACAACAATAATAAAAACTTTTTATTATTATTATTATTATTAATAATAATAATTAATTTGTTCCGTTCCATTTGTTTAGATGTGGCATTCGTTATTTTGGATAATTCGTAACTTCGGATAAATTCGTATTCGTTACGTTCACTAACAGCCAAATTTGAAAGGAAATTCCAATGCCTATAACTTAATAGTTAGTTGTTATTTCGAATTTCCAGATTTCAGATTTTCAAATTTTCAAATTTTTGAATTTTTGGATTTTTGAATTTCTGGATTTCAGATTTTCGAATTTACGAATTTTCAAATTTTTGGATTTTTGAATTTAGGAATTTACGAATTTTCAGGGGGGGGGGGGGGGGGGGTTGATCACTCTGATCACTGTGGCAGAGTAACAGATATATTTTCACAGTTTTTTCCCCAGGAACTCTTGCAAGGGGACAGTGACCTTACTCAAAAGAGTGAGAAAAACTTTAACCATTCCTGCTCAGTCACCACCAGCTCAGCAGGCCTGAGGACACAACCCAACATTAAGACATTGTAAGAATTTCCACCTGGCTGACCTAATTAACCTGAGGGCATAAACCCTGCAAGAGAAAACCAGTTAACTCTTTAGAACCTTATGGAAGGACCTGCTTACATCCCCATCCAGACATTTTTCTCAGTGAAGGTCCACTTTAAACCAGCGCTTGGTATTATGATGAAATAGCTTAGGAAGACCATGCTGCTTTACAATGACCATGCATAAGACTGTAATAAAGAGTATTCTTCCTTCCACAGGTATTTTACTGGACACATCTGTCCTATATCTGGTCCTGGATTCTGCTATATCTTCACACCCCCAAATTCTGGAAGTGGTTTTTGGTGCCGGGACTCCTGTTTGTGCTGGAGAAGCTCTTCGGAGTGGCTGCATCCCGTATAGGTGGATTGTACGTCGTAGAGGTGAACCTCCTACCCTCCAAGGTGCTTTCATTATAGATGTGTTATTCTTCCGGAAATTGTGTCCTAGTAAATGTTCCAATTCAGACTAAGAATACAAATACCAAAGAGGAAGTTGTCCTTTGTGCATTTCAAATGGCCGATAGAGAGATATAGGCAGCTGAATTTACACTGCTCAGCCATAACATTCTGACCACTGACAGGTAAAGTGAATAACGTGGATTATCTTCTGACAATGGAACCTGAAAGTGTGTGGGATATATTAGGTGCCAAGTCGTAATATCTAGACGACTAGGTGAGAGCAACTCCAAAACTGCAGCTCTTGTGGGCTGTTCCCGGTTTGCAGTGGTCAGGATCAACCAAAAGTGATCCAAGGAAGGAGAACTGGTTACAAGGTGATGGGTGACCAAGGCTCATTGATGGAGGTGGGGAGGGAAGGCTCATTGATGGAGGTGGAGGGGAGACACTCATTGATAGAGGTGGAAGGGAAGGCTCATTGATGGAGGTGGGGGGGAAGGTTTATTGATGGAGGTGGGGAGGGAAGGCTCATTGATGGAGGTGGGAGGAACTCATTCATAGAGGTGTGGGGGTAGGCTCATTAATAGAGTTGGGAGGGGAGGCTCATTGATGGAGGTGGGGAGGGAAGGCTCATTGATGGAGGTGGAGGGGGGACACTCATTGATAGAGGTGGGAGGGAAGGCTCATTGATGGAGGTGGGGGGAAGGTTTATTGATGGAGGTGGGGAGGGAAGGCTGATTGATGGAGGTGGGAGGAACTCATTCATAGAGGTGTGGGGGTAGGCTCATTAATAGAGTTGGGAAGGGAGGCTCATTGATGGAGGTGGGGAGGGAAGGCTCATTGATGGAGGTGGAGGGGGGACACTCATTGATAGAGGTGGGAGGGAAGGCTCATTGATGGAGGTGGGGGGAAGGTTTATTGATGGAGGTGGGGAGGGAAGGCTCATTGATGGAGGTGGGAGGAACTCGTTCATGGAGGTGTGGGGGAAGGCTCATTAATAGAGTTGGGAGGGAAGGCTCATTGATGGAGGTGGGAGGGGAGGCTCATTGATGGAGGTGGGAGGGGAGATTCATTGATGGAGGTGGGGGGGGGCTCATTGATGGACGTGGGGAGGGAAGGCTCATTGATGAAGGTGGGAGGGAAGGCTCATTGATGGAGGTGGGGGGGCTCATTGATGGAGGTGGGGAGCGAAGGCTCATTGGTAGAGGTGGGAGGGAAGGCTCACTGATGGAGGTGTGGGGGAAGGCTCATTGATAGAGGTGGGGGGGTGCTCATTCATGGAGGTGTGGGGGAAGGCTCATTGATAGAGGTGGGAGGGAAGGCTCATTGATAGAGGTGGGGAGGGAAGGCTCATTGATGGAGGTGGGGGGGGCTCATTGATGGAGGTGGGGAGCGAAGGCTTATTGATAGAGGTGGGAGGGAAGGCTCACTGATGGAGGTGGGGGGGTGCTCATTTATGGAGGTGTGGGGGAAGGCTCATTGATAGAGGTGGGAGGGAAGGCTCATTGATGGAGGTGGGGGGGTGCTCATTCATGGAGGTGTGGGGGAAGGCTCATTGATGGAGTTGGGAGGGAAGGCTCATTGATGGAGCTGGGGGGGTGCTCATTCATGGAGGTGTGGGGGAAGGCTCATTGATGGAGTTAGGAGGGGAGGCTCATTGATGGAGTTGGGAGGGAAAGCTCATTGATGGAGGTGTCAAGGTTCAGCGGCTAAAGAGACCAGACACGTAGCTACACAAGGAAACCGAGACCAAACATTGTATTTATCATTAAAGTGATATGTGTAAACACACACCAATAAACATAAACCACTCCAGCAAACAAGAACAAAAATAACTAATGAACCTAACCACTACCTATATACATTATCTACAACATAAGGGACAAAGGTAACAGGGTTGCAAGGAAGGGAAACACGACTGGGAACAAGAGCAGAGAGCAAGGCAGAGGGGTGCAGGATGGATCAGGACACAGGAAGGTTCAGGATAGGTATCAGGCACAATCTGGTAGCAAGGAGGCAATCAGAAAAGGATAGAGACGCCCTGGGGGAGGGGAGGAGCAGCCTTAAATATCCACCTGGCAGCTGGAGCCAGATGTGGCTGATCAGAACCTGCTGGCTTCTGGGAGACACCTGCTGGTGGACACTGGAACTGCAGCCATCGGCCCAGTGAACCCCAGTGCCACTAGCAGGTGAACTCAACCCTGACAGGAGGTGGGGGGAGGCTCATTGAAAGAGGTGGGGGAGGGAAGGCTCATTGATGGAGGTGGGGGAGGGAAGGCTCATTGATGGAGGTGGGGGAGGGACGGTTCATTGATGGAGGTGGGGGAGGGACGGTTCATTGATGGAGTTGGGGGAGGGAAGGTTCATTGATGGAGTTGGGGGAGGGAAGGTTCATTGATGGAGTTGGGGGAGGGAAGGTTCATTGATGGAGGTGGGGGAGGGAAGGTTCATTGATGGAGGTGGGGGAGGGAAGGTTCATTGATGGAGGTGGGGGAGGGAAGGTTCATTGATGGAGTTGGGGAGGGAAGGTTCATTGATAGAGTTGGGGGAGGGAAGGTTCATTGATGGAGGTGGGGGAGGGAAGGTTCATTGATGGAGGTGGGGAGGGAAGGTTCATTGATGGAGGTGGGGAGGGAAGGCTCATTGATGGAGGTGGGGAGCGAAGGCGCATTGATGGAGGTGGGGAGGGAAGGCTCATTGGTGGAGGTGGGGAGGGAAGGCTCATTGATGGAGGTGGGGGAGGGAAGGTTCATTGAAGGTGGTGGGGAGGGAAGGCTCATTGATGGAGGTGGGGGAGGGAAGGTTCATTGAAGGTGGTGGGGAGGGAAGGCTCATTGATGGAGGTGGGGGAGGGAAGGTTCATTGATGGAGGTGGGGAGGGAGGGCTTGTTGATGAAGGTGGGGAGGGAAGGCTCATTGATGGAGGTGGGGAGGGAAGGCTGGCCCATGTAATTCAATCCAATTGAAGAGCTACTGGAGCTCAGATTGCTGTAAAAGGCGAATGCTGGTTCTGATAGAAAGGTGTCAGAACACACAGAGGATTGCAGTTTGCTGTGTATGGGGGCTGTGTAGTCGCAGACCGGTCAGGGTGTCCATGATGACCCGTGTCCACAGCCAAAAGCGCCTACAATGAGTATGCAAGCATCATAACTGGACTACGGAGCAATGGAAGAGGGTGGCCAGGAATGATTTCAGTAACACAATAACTAACACGAGGTGTTGGCTTGGCTTCCAAATTCTCCAGATCTCAATCCAATCCAGCATCTGTAAGATGTGCTGGAAAAACAAGTCCGATCCATGGAGGCCCTACCTCCCAACTTACAGGAGTGAAAGGATCTGCTACTGACCGCTTGGTGCCAGATACCACAGCATACCTTCAGAGGTCTAGTGGAGTCCATGCCTCAATGTATCAGGGCTGTTTTGGAGGAAAAAGGGGACCTACTCTATATTAGGTGGTTGGCCATGTTATGGTGGGCGGTCATAATGTTGTGGCCGATTGATGTATATGCAAATCTGGAGTTTTGTTATAAAAGTCAAGCTAGGCTCCATTTTGGTCTCGTGAGTCTCCCTTTTGGTCAGTGAGACCCCACATGCCATTAAGGGATCATTAGGGAGGCTTCAATGGTGGGAGAGGGTTGGGTGATCTTAATTTTTAAAGGAAGAGTAGCGTTTTGGGTATCAATATAGCTGCCTATAAATGGTTGTAACTTCTGCTTATTCGTGTTCTCAGTGTGAAATGCCCACGATGATGACATCATGGTTGATTTGGAAAACAGTGGTTTATTCTTGAGAAAAGGGGCTTCCATTTAATGCCTTCAATAATTGGATTTGACACCCTTTAAAGCTGGACTCCAGGCATATACTCGTATAAAATATATACACTATATTACCAAAGGTATTGGGACGCCTGCCTTTACACGCACATGAACTTTAATGGCATCCCAGTCTTAGTCCGTAGGGTTCAATATTGAGTTGGACCACCCTTCGCAGCTATAACAGCTTCAACTCTTCTGGGAAGGCCGTCCACAAGGTTTAGGAGGGTGTCTATGGGAATGTTTGACCATTCTTCCAGAAGCGCATTTGTGAGGTCAGGCACTGATGTTGGACGAGAAGGCCTGGCTAGCAGTCTCCACTCTAATTCATCCTAAAGGTGTTCTTTTGGGTTGAGGTCAGGACTCTGTGCAGGCCAGTCAAGTTCCTCCACCCCAAACTCGCTCATCCGTGTCTTTATGGACCTTGCTTTGTGCACTGGTGCGCAGTCATGTTGGGACAGGAAGGGGCCATCCCCAAACTGTTCACACAAAGTTGGGGGCATAAAATTGTCCAAAATGTCTTGGTATGCTGACGCCTTAAGAGTTCCCTTCACTGGAACTAAGGGGCCAAGCCCAACCCCTGAAAAACAACCCCCCACACCATAATCCCCCCTCCACCAAATGATTTGGACCAGTGCACAAAGCAAGGTCCATAAAGGCATGGATGAAATTCCCCCTCCTCCTATTAAAAACCTGCCCCCCTAATGAATTCCCCCTTCTCAGCACAAATCTTTGCCCCACTCCCAAAAAAAGGTCACTCCTCCTAGCACAAATCCTCTACCCCTGAACTTTCCCCCCTTAGTACTGATCTTCTCCCCCCCCCCACTTCAAATCCCCCTCCCAGCACAAATCTTATAGCATGACTCATCTACTCTAATACTTACCCCCTGCCGCCCTCCTAATTACCCCTTCAAACTCAAATCCCTCCCCCCAATCCCCTTGTGGCACCCCCACCTCACATGATACCGCAGTGCCCAGGGCAGCCGTCTCTCCTGCCCACCCCTTGTCTCGGCCCTGGCTATAACTCTCCCTTACGCTATCCAAAATGAAAAAAACAAAAACGTTTTGGCTTTATTTCGCCTTTAAATTAATTTTGTATTTTTATGTGATTTTTTTTTTATTTCTCACCCCTCTAAATGAAGGTGACACATCTTGTCATTAAGAGACCGCCGTCCTTCCAATACAAGCCTGGCGACTTCATATACCTGAACATACCCGCCATTGCCAAGTATGAATGGCACCCCTTTACTATCAGCAGCGCCCCCGAGCAGGCAGGTAAGAAAATACCCCAACTCCGTACCCCACAACTACAACCGAAATCCGGGTCCGGGTCTGCTGGGGGGCTCTGATGAAATCCTTCTCCCTGCAGACACTCTCTGGGTACACATCCGCTCCCTCGGCCAATGGACAAACCGACTGTATGAACATTTCCGTCTTCCCGAGGCCGCCAGGAAAGAAGAAGAAAAGAGAGCGTCCGAGAATCCGAAGAACAAAGTCTACCAAAGCCAGGTGGAGAGAACGTCACACCGAACGTTCACTGTTTGTTTCTTGTTTTAACCATTTGACCCCCATGGAAGATCTACCCCCCTTCCTGACCAGGCCATTTTTTGAGATACATCACTGCGTTACTTTAACTGACAATTGGGCCATCATGCAATGCTGAACCCAAATAAATGGTCGTCCTTTTTTTCCCCACAAATAGAGCTTTCTTTTGGTGGTATTTGATCACCTCTGCGGTTTTTATTTTTTGCGCTATAAACAAAAATAGCGACAATTTAAAAAAAAAAAAAATTTAAGGCTCCATTCATACCTGAGCGATCCAAATCGCGGGCGGAATTTCCGCGATTCTGCCCATGGTTCACAATGGCAGGAAATCGCAGAACTTCTTTTGGAGCGACAGGCGTTCTGCGACTTTGTTTGCGCTATTTCACCGCGATTTGTCGGGCTACAATCGCGGCATAATCGCTCTGCGATTGAGGTGCCATTGAGAAGTAATGGCATTCCCACAAGCGTCCCCCAATTTGCCGCAATTTCGAATGGCGGGCAAAATCAAAGCGATTCTGCCCACGATTTGGATTGCTCACGTGTAAATGGAGCCTTACATTCTGCTATAAATCCTATCCAATAAAAGAAATTGAAAAAAATCAAATGTCTTTATCAATTTAGGCCGATATGTATTCTGCTACATATTTTTGGCAAAAAAATTCCAACAAGCGTATATTGATTGGTTAGCGATTTTTTTTTTTTTTTACTAGTAATGGCGGCGATCAGCGACTTATAGTAGGACTGTGATATTGCGGCAGGCAGTCGGACAATAACTGACAATTTTGACATTTTTTGGGGACCAGTGACACTAATACAGTGATCAGTGCTTAAAATATGCACTGTCACTGTACTAATGACACTGGCTGGGAAGGGGTTAAACATCAGGGGCGATCAAAGGGTTAACTGTGTGCCTAGCCAGTGCTTGTGTACTCTGTGGGAGGTGCTTTTACTAAGGGAAGGCTTGGATACATGTTCCTGCTTTGCAGAGACATAGGATCTATGCCTTCACTACTGACAGATCGGCAATCTGCCTTGTTTACATAGGTAGATTGCCGTTCTGCCTGTGTAACGAACGATAGCCGGATATGGTATAGTATAGTCAGGTATGGTATGGTACGGTATGGTATGGTACAATATGGTCAGGTCTGGTATAGTATGGCACAATATGGTCAGGTCTGGTATGGTACACTATGGCCAGGTCTGGTATGGTATTGTACGGTATGGTCAGGTCTGGTATGGTATGGTACCGTATGGCCAGGTCTGGTATGGTACGCATGGTCAGGTATGGTCAGGTCTGGTATGGTACACTATGGTCAGGTCTGGTATTGTATGGTACAGTATGGTCAGGACTGGTATGGTACGATATAGTATGGTATGGTACAGTATGGTAAGGACTGGTATGGTATGGTACGGTATGGTCAGGTATGGTACAATATAGACAGGTCTGGTATGGTACGCATGGTCAGGTATGGTATGGTACAGTAGGGTCAGGTCTGGTATGGTACGGTATGGTCAGGTCTGGTATGGTACAGTATAGTCAGGTCTGGTAAAATATAGTATGGTATGGCATGGTCAGGTCTGGTATGGTACGCATGGTCAGGTCTGGTATGGTACAGTATAGTCAGGTATGGTATGGTACGTTATGGTCAGGTATGGTATGGTACAATATGGTCAGGTTTGGTATGCTACGGTAAGTTCAGGTCTGGTATGGTACAGTAAGTTCAGGTCTGGTATTGTCAGGTCTGGTATAGTATGGTGCGCATGGTCAGGTATGGTATGGCACAATATGGTCAGGTCTGGTATGGTATGGTCAGGTCTGGTATGGTCAGGTATGGTATGGTACAGTATGGTCAGGACTGGTATGGTACACTATGGTCAGGTCCGGTATGGTATGGTCAGGTATGTTATGGTACAGTATAGTCAGGTCTGGTATGGTAAGGTCTGGTATGGTACGCATGGTCAGGTATGGTATGCTACAGTATGGTCAGGTCTAGTATGGTACACTATGGTCAGGTCTGGTATGGTATGGTACAGTATGGTCAGGTCTGGTATGGTATGGTACGGTATGGTCAGGTATGGTATGGTACAATATGGTCAGGTCTGGTATGGTACGGTATGGTCAGGTCTGGTATGGTATGGTATGGTCGGGTATGGTATGGTACAGTATAGTCAGGTCTGGTAGGATCAAGTATGGTAAAATATGGTTAGGTCTGGTACGGTATGGTATGGTCTGGTCTGGTATGGTATGGTACAGTTTTGTCAGGTCTGGTATGGAAAACTATGGTCAGGTCTGGTATGGTACAGTATGGTTAGGACTGGTTTGGTCAGGTACAGCAGCATTCCTCGGAGTCCTCCCAAAGCAGTTATGAAAATTTCTTGTCCGCATTGCCAGAAGGACAACCCTTGCCATGCATCTGCCAATACCTGGGCCTGATGATAAGCTGCTGAGTTACCAGGTTTTGCATTGTGTGTTGGATGCAGTAACGTAGAGATGTGTGTGTATGGGGGAGGGTGAGTGATCTAAGCTATGATTTCAAACACGTAAAGGTATTTGCTGACAGTGTGCTCTTACATCTTCCATGCATATATTAGTTTACCAATTTTTTTATTGCGATAAGTTTGCTTTACAGTGAAAAACCAGGACCGATGCAACCGTCAAGTTACAGGCGTCTACGGATTCCTGATTTTATTTTATCATTGCAGGAACATCTTTTCAGCTCCACTGGAGTTATCGCCACCAACGCAGATGCACAGATTGAACTGACGTCATACCGACCAAGAAAGAATCCACTTGGTGAAGAAGTCCATGTCGGCGTGGATGAAGGAGGAGGAAGCTCACAGAGCCGAGAAGTAAGGCTGGCCATCCATTATACAACTTTCCGGTTCAATTTCCTTTAGGTTTACCTTCAACTATGTAGTGCAAGGGCCTGCCTAATTGCATACACATTGAAAAGGGTTTAGGTTTGACCTTAAATTGTATGATTTCGGTAAATCTAAAGGAAAATTGTACAAGAAAGTTGTATAATGTATGGCCAGCCTAAGCTAACAGTTCATGGCCCAGTCTTCAATGAGTAACGCTGATACAGATATGGGAAGAAGGTGTGATGGTGGAAAAATAGAAATTCCTCATATACAGTTTTCAGGTGTATTACTACATAGTGTAGATGTAAACCTGAACTCTAGGAATCAGTCAAATCTACCCATGCAGTGTCACCCCCCACCCATGCACTTATAAGGCAGGGTACTCAGCTTCCGTACATGTGGTTGACACATGCAGCTGGTTCCCACCTACATACGGGGTCATCAACGAATCCCACTCGTGTTCCAGCCAAACCCACATACTGTTCACGTGCGTGGTGCCGGTCCTGGACCTCTTCACCTCATTCTTCTGGTCACTGCACACATTATCCCCTTCATGCCCGGAGTGCTCTCATATAGGCCTATGTTTTCTGTGGTCCGGATAGAAGCTCCAGAAACCCAAATGACCAACCAAGACCCATGAGACACAGAGACCCAAGCCAACTGACGCATGATATATGAGGAGGTTTTCTCTTATCGTTAGGCGGGGGGGGACTTCTCTTCTACTACCACCATCTACTCCAGAGCCAACCAGGCTACCACCAGTAAAAGCATATAACCCTTCACCCCAGGCAGAGGCATAACTAGATCCTTCAGGTCCCAGGTGCAAGAAATCCTGAAGGGCCCTCCTGACCCTTCCCTTTAGGCCCTTCCCACTGATCCTGGTGCCCTTTATTCTCAATGTGGGGCCCTTTATTACGGTCCCGCAGCGGGAACCTTTCACATGCTCTGCAGCAGGCCCCCTTCCTGCCATCTTGGGCCCCCCCACGGTGGCAGAATGCTAGGGCCTGGTCACAAGTGCGACCCTTGCAACCCTGGCAGTTCTGCCAGTGGTGTCAGTAGTTTTTTTTATTTATGTTTTATTAAATTTTTTACCATTTAATTTTATTTTTTATAATATTTTTTAGGAGCCGTTATGGGGCTTTGGTGAGATATCAGGGATCTAAACAGACCTCTGATGTTCCACCTTTAAGACAGAGGAAGGAGATTGAGGACACAGCCCTGTTGACCAGAGGGAGAGCATTGTGATACTCACTGACATGCTAAAGTCCTTTCTCTAGTTCCCAGGTGAGGCCCAATGCTAGAGTCCCTTCCAGCCCCTCAACTGAAGGGGAGATTCATGTCCTCGTGTTCTCTCTTGGGGGGTACCAAGAAGACTCCCTCTACCCGGACCTAACACCTGTTTACACATTGCAAAGGTTACCTGATGCGTGGGTTCAGTGTCGGGACAAGGTAATCTAGAGCCCAGGGTGAGCATTCCAAATTGCGGCCCCCCCCCCATTCCCAAGATATGAGCATTATGTGTCAGCAAAAATCCCCCAATCTGCATCCCCCAAATCCCCACCAATCTGCATGCTTACCCCCTAAGCATAAATCCCCTCCACCCATACAAAGCCACCCCTGATGAAATCCCCTTTTTAGCATGAATCTTCGTCCCCCAACCCCCCCCAGCTCAAATCCTCTCATTCCCTATATGCCCCCAGCACAAATCAGCCCCCCCCCCCCCCCCCCCCCCGAAAAAAATCCCACCTCCCAGTACAAATACTCTATCCCTCAAATCTCCCCTGTGAGCACAAATCCTCTCCCCCCACTCCAAAACCCCCTCCCAGCACAAATTCTCCCCAATCCCCCATCCTAGCACAAATCCCCACCAAATTTTCCCTCCTTGCACAAATACCTACAGTCATCCCTGCTAGCACAAAGCCCCCCCCCCCCCCCAAAAAAAATCCTCCCCAAGCACAAACTCTCTCCCACCCACCATATTACCTTTTCTAGCACAGACCCCCCAACATCCCCCCTCCTAGCACAAATATCCTTCCTCCATTCCCCCTCCCAACACAAATCCCCTCAAATCACCACCCCTAGCACACCTCCCCAAATTTCCCTTTCAAGAACAATTCCTATCCCCTGTCGCCCCCCAAATTCCTCCTACCAACACAAATCATCTCCCCCAACCTTGTTGTGGTGCACCCCCATCTCACATGATACCACAATACCCAGGGCAGCCGTCTCTCTTGCCCACCCCTTGTCCCGGCCCTGGTTGGGTCTAGACTCCAGGGGTGAATGAATAAGGAGTAATACCTTACTTCTCGCTCCAGCAGGCTCACTTGATCCATGCAGCCAGTCCAGATACCAACTGTTGCATCTGGAAGACACTGCTGCCAAATTTGACCCATTCAAGTAAGTTGTCTGGAATCAGCAGCAGGGATGGCCAGATCTGTATGGATACACTCAGGAAAATGGGACCAGACTGGGTGTATGCTTTAAGTGAGATTCATTTACAGTGAAACAAAATCCATCCAAACACCAGCACACATAAACATAAAAGTGAACCAAAAACCGAGTGACAGAATACCTGACTAATAATTAACAAACTGAATGCCTAACTAACAACTAACTATATACAAAATGAGGAACACAGAAAGGCAGGGTAAGCTGGTGGTGCAGGGAGAAGATTGGAAGGGGAAGCCAAAACTGGGATCAGATACAAGGGGAGCAGGAAAGAGACAGCAGGGTACAGGATAGCAAGATCAGATCTATAGCAACAGAGTCTGGCAGCAGCAAAACACTGGAGTGAGAGAGACTACTAGGGAAGGACCTAAATACCCTTCCAACAGCCAGCATCAGGTGGAAACTTATTACTGGGGTCTGCTGGCTGCTGAGAGACACCCACTGGTGGTCACTGGAATAACAACCCTCTGCCCAGAGAACCAGAGTGCCACCAGCAGGTAATTTAGGTCCTGACAGCAGAGTACAGTGTACAGGGCAGGAGCAAGATCAAATCTGTGGCAACAAAGTCTGGCAGCAGCAAAACACTGTAGCGAGGGGGACCAATAGGTTAGAACCTCAATACCCTCCCAGAAGCCAGCAGGGTACAGGATAGCAAGATCAGATCTATAGCAACAGAGTCTGGCAGCAGCAAAACGCTGGAGTGAGAGAGACTACTAGGGAAGGACCTAAATACCCTTCCAACAGCCAGCATCAGGTGGAAACTGATTACTGGGGTCTGCTGGCTGCTGAGAGACACCCACTGGTGGACACTGGAATTACAACCTTCCGCCCAGGGAACCACAGTGCCACCAGCAGGTGATCCAGGTCCTGACATAGGTGGGGCTGTGCAGCAACCTTGGCTCATGGTTGCCACCTCATGATCTGATAAAAAATCCCCCTTCAGCTGGAAATTAAAGGGCATGCAGGAGGCAGCTGTATTGCATCCTAAATACCTGGAGGCCACTACTGATCACTTGGTGGTAAAGAGTGCTGCTCTTATAAATGAACCCTAAGAAGCTTTGACCGTGGTCACACTCCTGCCTCCTTCATGTACAATGCAGGATTATTAGCCCTGAATTGCATTTGATGATGCAGAGGGAGAGCCCACAGCCCAGACTTTTGAGGAGGAGAGCGCTGTAGCCTGCTGGAGCTGGGGTAAGGTAAGTAGTACATCCTCTGCAACCCTCCTAAACTTAATAGAGGGGGGGTATGCATACCTCCCAACTGTTCCTGATTTGGAGGGACTGTCCCTGATTTGGAGCAATGTCCCTCTGTCCCTCATTCCCCCTCATTTGTCCCTCATTTTGGTCTGATTTATATAGATGTATATAAAATGCACTTTTTATCTATCTTAAAGTGTTTCCCAGCGCTAAACCTTTCATCTGATTTCTAAATTGCTGCATTTGTAAATTCCATAAGCCAATATAAAGGAATAGTAGTGCTTAAAAAAAAGCACCTGTGGGTTTAAAGTGGTTTTAACCCCTTACAGACCACTTTTACCTACAGGTAAGCCTAGATTAAGGCTTACCTGTAGGTGCAAGAAATATCTCCTAAACCTACATGGTTTAGGAGATATTTCCAAAAGACAGGCGCCGATGTCTACGGCGCATGTGCCGTAGACAACGGTGCGCAGGCGCACTGAGCGTGCCGTTTCTAACGGCCATCATGCCAAGTTAGTGGCGGCACCAGCGCGCATGGGCGGGAGTGACGTCATCACGGCTCCGTCCAATCACAGCGCCGGAGCCGCGATACCCGGAAAGAAGATGGACGCTTCGTGAAGACAGCGGTGACATCGCAGGCTCCTGTGTCAGGTAAGTGACACATAATGTACTAGGCATGCGATGCATAGTAGCCCATTATGCTTTACCATTGCAGGGAAACAAAGAAGAAGTAAACCCATCAGGGTTTACTTCCTCTTTAACCAATCTTGTTTTTTTGTACAATTCTCCTTTAAGGGGGCGTGGCAAGGGGGTGTGTCCTATGCCTGCATACTTTTGCTGATAGGTGTCCCTCATTCCCATCTCAAAAAGTTGGGAGGTATGGAGCAAAAAGTTGGAGTGAGGGGGTGGATGAGGGGGAGGGTGGTTGGTTCACTGCGAGGTTATATTTTGGCTAATTCCTGGAGAGCAGTTGTCAGCGCCTGGATCACCTGCTGGTGGCACTGTGCTTCCCAGAGCGGAGGGTTGTAGTTCAGGTGTCCATCGGCGGGTGTCTCCCAGCAGCCAGAAGATCCCAGTAATAAGTTTCCACCTGATACTGGCTGCTGGGAGGGTATTTAGGACCCCTCCCTACTAGTGCCTCTCACTCTATTGTTTTGTCACTGCCAGATTTAGGTGTCCATCTTATGAATAGATTTGAATTAGCCAGTATGTTCCTAGACTCAGTCCCTGTCTTCTGTCTGCGCCCACTTTAGCCTTGATTGCACACATTTGGTGCAAGAGAGGGAGGTTGCACAGCACAGAATATTTTGACTAAGGCCTAGAAGCACTATGAACAGGTTGCTGAATCTGCAAACTCTGTAAACATTCTTATTGTTATTCTGTCTTTCAGATTTCCTTTCAAGTTAATGACAATCACATTTTGTGTAATGTTAAGGTGAGTGTCCCCAACGCTGCAATCAGAACAAATGTGATTCCTGTAATATGTTTACTTCTAACAGCAGATCGAAATATAGATGATATAGAATACTTTAAGGTGGCTGCAAACCTCAGACATGAAATATGAGCAAAGCTTCTCCCTCTATAGTCTGTCAATCCTAAGTGTCATTGCTGTCTGCTGCCTCCTTCCTCTGCTCTCTGCATGAGTCACTTCTGACAAGTTTTCCTGACACCAAGAGATAAAAAGGTGATATGGGAGGTGGCTTCAGCACACAGCCTGTGATTGACAGCCTCAGCTCTGCTTCTGTGTACTGTGATTAAATGGGGGGTCTCTTCGCTCCAATCAGCTCTTAGAGAACGCCTCACTGAGTTCTGCATAGTGTAACTTCAGCTCCCCTTTTTTTCTGACAATCAGACAAGCTTTCTAAATTTCGGACTTTAAATGGATGTAGAGAAGAGAAGACTGCAGATAAACAGGTACAACTTATGTAGAAGGATTTGCTTCTGTGTATCACCTGAGGCCAGTCACTTCACTAGGTATATGGAGGGTTTACAACCACTTTCAAGTGTGACTGAAATTGGTGCCAGCATCTCACGTTTTATATAAACTGATAGGTGTATGGGACTTTCAAGGCACCCACTCAAAATACAACCGTATAATATAGATTTTTATATCTCGACATTAAAATCAGATAAAAGACATGGGCTGAACGTACTGTATATATCGATACCATTATACTCTCATGGACATAAACATGCTAATATAGAGATCTCAGTAATCAACATTTAAACCTCAACATGAACAAAGTGTCCATATTCACCAATAGATGACCAACGCGTTTTGAGTTTTCTCTTCTTCAGGGTCAATGAGAGATGATAGATATGTATTTGTCAGCCTAAACCAAACAAGGGCAACTCAGCCTGTGCAATCCTGTGATGGTCAGACCCGGGAGAGGGGGGGGGGACAGGTACACACAAGGCCCCAGGGGGACAGGTACATGCAAGGACCCGGGGGGGGGGGGGATAGATACACACAAGGACCCGGGGGGGGGGGGGGGCAGGTACACACAAGGACCCGGGGGGGGGACAGGTACACGGGGGGGGGGGGGGATGGGTACATAAAAGGACCCGGGAATACACACAAGAAACACCCCGGGGGGATGGGTACACACAAGGACAGGGGGGGAAGGGACATACAAGGTCCCGGGGGGGGGGGGTACACGGAAGGACCGGGGGGAAAGGTACACGCAAAGACCCAGGAGGGAATAGGTACACATAAGGACCCGGGGGGGGGGGAGACAGGTACACGCAAGGGTACATAAAAGGACCCGGGGGGGGGATAGATACACACAAGAACCACCCTGAGGGGGGAACAAGTACACACAAGGACCCAGGGGGGGGGGCACAGGTACACGCACAAGGACCGGGGGGGAACAGGTACACACAAGGACCCGGGGGGGGAATGGGTACACACAAGGACCTGAGGGGGGGATGGGTACACACAAGGACCTGAGGGGGGGAATGGGTACACACAAGGACCTGAGGGGGGGATGGGTACACGCAAGGACCCGAGGGGGGGTAAACACAAGGACCCGGGGGGGGGGGGGGAGGTACATGCAAGGACCAACAGGCACACTAAACCAGCAGTGAAGCGGATATGGCCGACCTCAACAGTCCACAGCAGGGAATGCAGCACTGACCATCACAGGATTACACGGGTTGTTTTTTAAATTAGTTTAGGGTAGTTTTTGACGTGCGTCTAAATCCACCTTTCCTCTGAAGTATGATCTGCATTCAGATTGCCCTTCAAAGGCTACTGAAAGGCAGTGAGGAAGCGATGTGAATTCTCCTCACCCACCTCTTTTAACCCCTTGGAGCCTCTCGGCGCCCGGTCCTTGGCCCTGAGAGGCAACATATTTACGCGACTTGCGGTCAACACAGCTGTGCCGAAAGCGCGCCTAACCAAAAAGCTTTTTGGAATCACGTGACTGCCATGACAGCCAATCGTGGGCCATGTGATCTTAAGCCCCGCCTGTTAGGAGCAAAGTGTCAGAACTGGCCCAGATGGCAAGTAGTTAAATAGGACCATGCATGTTTGAGTGACTACTATTCCGATGTGCTAGAACTTGACTTTTCTCAGCCATTTTTCTATTCTTTGCCAATTAAGTTTATTAGGCTGACCTGAACGTGCAGCGCAGGAATGCAAACAAAAAATTGCACGCGCTCGGACGCACGCACCTTTTGGTGTGAAGGAGCCCTCAATCATGCTGATTCCGGGCATCATCCAATGTGAAAGACTGGGGACATCTTGTGGTGGTGATGAGGTACTGCCAGGGACAGCACTGGAGAGGAGTAGAGCATTGCAGCCAGAGCTGCTTTATTATTTTACACAAACTGGAGCTGCTTGTACCTACCGAGACGCAGAAGAAGAGGAGATGATTAGGGACAGTTTAGAGCTGGACATGTTCTGTACCCGATGATTTACATCATAATACCCAGAGACCCGTCTTCCTTCTATCTCCTTCTATCTCCTTCTATCTCCTGTTCCTCTGGAATTTTAATATTGTTTTTTTTTTTTTCCCTTTACAAATCACTTCTTGTTTTCACACTCTGTCCGCAGTGTTATATCGATGGGCCTTTCGGAACTCCCAATCGACGCATCTTTACCTCGGACCACGCTGTGCTAATTGGAGCGGGAATTGGCATCACACCATTCGCTTCAATCCTGCAAAGTATCATGTACAGGTCTGTGTGACACACTACTGGGAGAAATTCCAACAAATTCCAACAATCTGAATATACAGAATAAATACAGAATACACAATACAGAATAAAAAGCATAAACAGCAAAAAAAAAAAAAAAAAAAAAACACAGCAAAGAAAGCCTTTGATTACCTCTGACAGCCCTGGATTAGGGGTGTATTTATAAAAAAAAAAAAAAAAAAAATGCATAGCATTTCATTGCAATAAAAGTGCCTTTACATTCATTCTGTGATAATGTGGCAAAAAAAAATAAACACTGAAAAAATGTTATTAGGCTATTTCCTCTGTCTAATGGTTTTCCATTTAAGACATAAAATACCGCACTCGGCCACTAGATGGTGCTCAATCCTTTGATGCTTTAGCACCATCTAGTGGCCAAATATGGTATTTTCCATTTTTAATCAAAATTAAAAGAAAAAGACACTTGACTGGCACAGGAAAAAGTCTAATGATAATGATAGTTATTGATTTTTTTTTTTTTTTTTTTTTTTTTGTGGCCCATTTGCTCAGAACGAATGTACATGGACTTTCACAGGTCGAAAACAGAAAATAAACGGCCACTAGATGGTGTTCAAATCCTATTAGTACCATCTAGTGGCCAAATGTGATATTTTCTATTTTTAATCAAAATTAAAAATGGGAAACACTCGACTAGCACAACGAATGTACATGGACTTTCCCAGGGCAAAAAAAAAAAAAAAAAAAACGCATTTAGCCACTAGATGGTTTTAAAATCCTTTTAGCACCATCTAGTGGCCAAATTTTATATTTTCCATTTTTAATCAAAATTAAAATGGGAAACACTTCGACTAGCACAGGAATGAGCTTAATAATAGTCACTGTTATTTTGGGGGGGGTTTTTTTTGCCCCGTTTGCACAGAACGAATGTACATGGACTTTCCCAGGGCAAAAAAAACAGAAAATACCGCATTTGGCCACTAGATGGTGTTCAAATCCTATGGTGCTTTAGCACCATCTAGTGGCCAAATATGGTATTTTGCATTTTTCATCAAAATTAAAAGGAAAAAACACTCGACTGCCACAGGAAATAGTCTAATAATAGTCATTTTTTTTTTTTTTTTTGTGGCCCATTTGCTCAGAACGAATGTACATGCACTTTCGCAGGGCGAAAACAGAAAATAATGCACTTGGCCACTAGATGGTGTTCAAATCCTATTAGCACCATCTAGCGGCCAAATTTGATATTTTCCATTTTTAATCAAAATTAAAATGGGAAACACTCGACTAGCACAGGAATGAGCTTAATAATAGTCACTGTTTTCGTTTTTTTTTTTTTTTTTTTTTGTCCTGTTTGCACAGAACGAATGTACATGGACTTTCCCAGGGCAAAAAAACAGAAAATACCGCATTTGGCCACTAGATGGTGTTCAAATCCTATGGTGCTTTATCACCATCTAGTGGCCAAATGTGATATTTTCCATTTTTAATCAAAATTAAAATGAAAAACATTCGACTAGCACTGGAAATAGCCTAATAATATTTATTGTTTGTTTGTTTTTTTAGCCCATTTGCACAGGATGAATGTATATGCAGTTTTGCTGGGTGAATAGTTCAGCAAGTTTTTTTTAAACACGTCCCTATATTTAGCTTATTTGCATTAGAAGTAGTTAAGTCAGTTAAAACTTATTTCCTGACAGACTCCATGGCAGCCAACGTGTGGGTTTAGTCCCGCCTCTACTACCCTATAGGACACTACTCCCATAAATCTTTGCTCCTCACCAGCAGCCGTGTTCTTTTTTTGTCCTCCTCCAAGGACCTAGTTAAAATGGTCTTTCTACCCGAAGATTATTTTCTCCCTGCGATCAGATCTGGTGAGCGATTCCTAGGATGGGATCGCAGTATTCCAATAAGCCCTAGCTACTAGCAGGGTATGGAAGGGGCATATGGAAGAGGCGCTGAAGACGGTGTAAGTCCTAGCCACTGGCAGGCGAACCCCAACTGGTCATACAGCCTAGCTACTAGCAGGTGACCCTTGTTGCCCAGGAATAAGTCCGGTCTGTGCTGTTTTACCTGGTCCAGGTCTCGATCGCAGCAGGAGTGGTGAGTCCGTTCCGTTTACACTGTTATGGCAGCAGTTTGTGTAATCCTTCCCTGTGTTTGTCTGTGCCTGTGTCCTGTGTCCTTCCCCGCACTGTCGGGTACAGTGTAGCTGGCAGACATGGCGGCTGGTTCCCTCTGCGTTCCAGCCGCCGTGTACTTCCTGGTTTCGTTTTCGCGGCCGTTCTGCGCATGCGCGGGTCCGGCGCGAGAACGAGGCTTGGTTCGCGCACGCGCATAGCGGTAACGGCGCGTGCGCACTAGCGGCACGGCGGTGACGTCACAAGGGCGCCAGATTTAAATTTGGAAAAATGGTCTGCAGGCTTGGGAATGCTTGCAGACTGTCGGCAGTGTATCCCCTTGCTCTGATTCTGCTTCATCAGGTGAGGGGGCTTCTGAGGACTGGTGTTTTGGCCTGCCCTTACTGCTTTCTAAACTACTATCTGGTGCTTTGTTGTTTCAGCCCGATGGATCCCTCCGGGAGCATTAGCGCTTCACCGCCTGCCTCTGGCCAGCCCTCTCGCAACAGGTACTTGGTAGGGGGGTTCCTGCCTGGGTGTTGCGGGGGGGGGGGGGGGGGTATGGAGCATCAGTTGTCTGTTGTCTCCATTAACACAGAAGGACTTGTGTTTTTTCTTTCCAGCCC
The DNA here is from genome assembly GCF_042186555.1 of Aquarana catesbeiana. NCBI lineage: Eukaryota > Metazoa > Chordata > Amphibia > Anura > Ranidae > Aquarana > Aquarana catesbeiana. Next base: position 11,331,517 of record NC_133326.1, on the reverse strand, counting down.
TTCTAGGTCTACTCAACAACGTAGCTCGCACAGAAGTGGTTCCTCTAGATCACAGCACCGGCATTCCTCGTCCAGATCTGGACATCACGGTTCCTCCTCGAAATCGAGACACCGTAGCCGGGAACCATCTCGCCCTTCCAAATCTCACTCCAGTCATGCAGCCGAAGGAGCCTGCTGGGGGTGTAGGGCAAAGGTTCCTATAGGCAAATCCCTCTGTGATACCTGCTATATAAAAGCAACAGGTGAAAGAGGTGGATCGGATCAGCAACTCAAGTCTCTGGTGGAGAAGATCGTGAAAGAGAATCTAAAGGAATTGGGGTCTAGTCAATCCCATGTTTCTCCTACAGAGCCTCCAGACCCACCAATTAGGGATACTCAGGCCCAGGACACTTGTGAGTCCTCTTTGCCCAGTCACCTGTCTGCTGTCTCCTCAGATAGTGATTCAGAAGGAGAAGACCCTTATACCGGATTCAGTTTTGACTTACTTCCTCCTCTGATTAAAGCCATCAAGGAAACTATAAACTGGGAAGAGCCAGTGACGGCCCCTGCAAAACAGCGGAAGTTCTTCAAGCAGCTGAAGAAGGAACGTGTCAGCTTCCCCTTTTTCACTGAATTAGGTGAAGTTATCACGGATGAGTGGGGAAAGGTAGAGAAAAAGAACTCTCTTCTCTCTAAGATTCAAAGGCTTTATCCCTTCAAGGAAGAAGAAGTTAAACAACTGGAGTCTGCTCCGCTAGTGGATGCAGCTGTGATGAGATTGGTCAAGCATGTGACCCTCCCTCTGGAAGACACGGTCTCGTTCAGAGACGCCTTGGACAGAAGGATAGACTCGGATTTGAAGCGGGTCTATCTCACAGCAGGCATGGCATGTAAACCAGCCTTGGCTCTGGCCGCCATGTCCAGGGCCATGGAGACGTGGTCAGATAGCGTGGATGAGACACTTAGAGGAGTCTCGGAGGAAGTGGCCAGGAGTTCGCCCATCCAGGAATTAAGGTTAGCCTCATCCTTTCTGGGGGAGGCTTCAATCGACATTATCCGCTTGGTGGCTAGAGTTATGTTGTCTGCTGTTACTGCCAAGCGTGCCCTTTGGCTTCGCCCCTGGCTGGCAGACCCAGCATCAAAGCAGGTTTGGTGCCGTATCCCCTTCGATGGGTCCTCTCTTTTTGGTAATAAATTAGACAGCGCCATAACCCGTGCCACCGGGGGTAAGTCGGGATTCCTCCCTCAGGACAGGCGATTACAAGGCCAGAGAAGATCGTTTCCAAGGAAACAGAATCAGGATCGTGCCAGGGATGCACGTGGATACAGGCCGGGCCGTGAGTTCTCCAGATCCTGGAAGGCCAGACAATCCTCTTTCAAGAAAAATGCTAAGAGTAGTATGTCGGGTGAGAAGGAACCGACCAAGTCTTTTTGAGATGGGGCCCGCCCAGGCAGGCCAGGTGGGGGCTCGCCTCCTTCGCTTTCGGCATGTTTGGGCGGCCTCGATCCAGGACTTTTGGACCGTAAGGACGATTTCCTCAGGTCACACCTGGGTTTTCAGCAGTGCTCCCAGGCTCAGGTGTGTCCCCACATCTCTTCCAGCCACAGAAGAAAAAAGAAAAATCCTTTTAGCTTACGTGAGATCTTTGTTAGATCAAGGCGCGGCTATTCCTGTCCCAGACGACCAACGTGGCATGGGGATGTATTCTCCTCTTTTCATGGTCCAGAAAAAGAATGGAGCATGGCGACCTGTCATAGATTTGACGCACCTGAACCACTTCATCAAAAAGGAAAGGTTCAAAATGGAAACCCTGTCCACAATTCGACAGTCGGTTCAACCAGGAGACTGGCTCATTTCAATAGACCTCAAGGACGCCTATTTCCACGTTCCAGTGGCAACAGACTTTCAACGCTTTCTCCGTTTTTCCATAGGCCAACTACACTTACAATTCACATGCCTTCCCTTCGGTCTGTCCACCTCTCCACGAGTCTTCTCGAAGGTCTTGCTGGCCGTTGTGGCTCTACTGAGAACCAGAGGGATCCGTCTTCACCACTATCTGGACGATCTCCTCCTACTGGCGCAAGACAGAGATTGCCTCCTGAAACACAGAGATATGGTCATCTCAACTCTCCAAGAATTCGGATGGCTCCTGAACCGGGAGAAGAGCCAACTAGAGCCTTCCCAGTCTCTCGTGTTTCTCGGGGCCCTCTTCGATACAGTGAAAGGCACAATTTCCTTACCCGAGGAGAAGATCACAATAGTTCGGGACAGGATTCGCCTGGCTCTCTCGTCTTCTCATCTCCGGGCCCTCCAGTGTCTGAGAATCATAGGCACCATGGTGTCCACATTTCCAATGGTGAAATGGGCTCAGTGGAGAATGCGTCCTTTCCAGAAGGGATTTCTTCTTCAATGGTCGGGCGACAAGAATCAGCGCGTTTACATCTCTCAGACCATGAGGGGTTCCCTCCTCTGGTGGCTTCAGAAAGAGAATCTACGCAGGTGTCACTCCATCCTTCCCATCACTTGGATCACGGTGACATCAGACGCCAGCGAGAGAGGCTGGGGTGCTCATTGCCTAGCGGAAGTGGCTCAAGGCTCCTGGGATTTTCCAGCACGGAGATTGGTGTCAAATATCCTAGAGTTGCGTGCAGCCTTCCAGGCACTGCTGGCATTTCGTCATCTGATAGCGGGGACATCCGTGTTACTCAGACTGGACAATACGACGGCAGTAGCCTATGTAAGGAAACAAGGGGGTACCAAGAGCCTGTCTCTGCTACAAGAAGTGGAACCAATAATGGTCTGGGCCCAGAAGAATCTGGTCAATCTAACGGCAACCTATGTTCCAGGGATTCTCAATGTCCAAGCGGATTTTCTCTCACGAGTCCACTTGGACAACAACGAGTGGTCTCTCCACGAGGATGTGTTCAGATGGATTCTAACACTGGGGATCTCGCCAGAGGTCGACCTCTTCGCCTCCCCGTACAACAAAAAGCTAACGAGGTACTATGCAAGGTTTCGAGATCCACAAGCCTACGGGATAGACGCACTGACGGAACGTTGGTGGTTCCACAGAGCCTATGCCTTCCCTCCGACGCCTATCATCTTCCAGTTCCTGCGGAGGCTCAGGTGGGAGGAGGTGGAGATAATAGCCATCATTCCTTACTGGCCCAACAGGCCTTGGTTTCCTCTTCTATCACTCCTCAGCTTCCGAGAACCAGTTCCTCTCCCAACCAGAACGGATCTACTCTCCCAAGGCACGATTCTCCATCCGTGCCCAGCTCACCTACAATTGAGGGCTTGGTTCTTGAGAGGGGTAGGTTGGAAGCACTAGGTTGCCCTAAGGAGGTTATTCCTACACTTCTGAATGCAAGAAGACAAAGCACTAACAAGGTGTATGAGCGTATTTGGACAAGGTTCTCGATCCATATGTCGTCCAGGGCCAAGTCATGTGACGCACCTGCAGTCCAGGACATCTTGAGCTTCCTCCAATCAGGCCTGGATTTACCCTTATCTGTCAGCTCACTGCGCGTACAGGTTTCAGCAATATCAGCCTTTACTGGGGTGTCCTGGGCCAGACATGCCCTTATTCAACAATTCTTCAAAGGAGCAATTAGAATGAGGCCTCAAAGGAAACCCAGGTTCCCTAAATGGGATCTACCTCTAGTTCTTGAGTTCTTCTCTCAACTCGTTAAACCACTGTCTGTTAGAGATCTTACTATCAAGACTGCCTTTTTGATTGCCATCACCTCAGCCAAGAGGGTATCCGAGATCCAGGCCTTAGGGTCAAAAGAACCCTTCTTAACCTTCTTTCCAGACAGAGTGACTCTAATTCCAATGCTGGGGTCAAACCCTAAGGTCACCTCAATCTTTCACGAGAATCAAGAGATCTCACTTCCTACCTTTAGATCTGCTGGAAATCTAGAAATACATCCACTCGATGTTGGTGTCTCCTTGAAGCAATATCTTGAAGTAACGGCTCCCTTCCGTCAATCGGATTATCTCTTTGTGTCGTTCTATGGGAAGAACAAGGGGCTCCGAGCCTCAGTCAGATCCATTTCTGCATGGGTTGTACAGGCAATTCAATGGGCATATAGAGAGAAGGGCTTGGCTCCTCCAGAAGCGGTGACAGCGCACTCGACTAGAAGTCTTTCGACCTCGTGGGCTGCTTCTCGCCACGTCTCGCCTGAAGTGATTTGCAGGGCGGCTTCTTGGTCATCGATACATACCTTCATGTCCCACTATTGTGTTGAGCCAGCTGCTCTATCCTCAGTTGATTTTGGTGTTAAAGTACTGTCGGTGGACGGTATTAAATAAATCTTTGTTTTCTTCAGCATTTTGCCCACCCGGGTGTGTACGGCGAGTTATTTCCCACACGTTGGCTGCCATGGAGTCTGTCAGGAAAATGGAAAATTCCTATCAAAATACTTACCGTAATTTTCCTTTCCTGATGGACTCCATGGCAGCAGGAGTTCCCTCCCAAATGACTGGAGTAGGCTAGTTATCGAACACGGCTGCTGGTGAGGAGCAAAGATTTATGGGAGTAGTGTCCTATAGGGTAGTAGAGGCGGGACTAAACCCACACGTTGGCTGCCATGGAGTCCATCAGGAAAGGAAAATTACGGTAAGTATTTTGATAGGAATTTTCCATTTTATAGCCAGGGAATGTCATTTTTTTTTTTTTTTTTGCTGTCTGTGTCCCCTTAGGGATCTTCATTCACTTCCTGTTCCAGAGACACAACAGGAAGTGAACGTTAAATCAAAGTAAGGGAAAATCCCCTCTTAGTCAGCAGTCAACGTTATAGGTGACCCCATTGAAAGATTCCCCCTCACCTCCTGATCTGGTGATAACTGTAAATACTGCATCATGGCCACTAGGTGGCGCTGACATATGAAAAAAAATGTGTACTCCTCAGCTCCATCTGGTGGCCATCTGCGGTATTTCTGCATTCACACATTCGATTTGCAGAAACTATAGCCCGGGAACATTCGATCTTGCATGGCACGAATTTACACAGTTTTGATGGACGAACAGCTATGCATTTTTAAAAAATTTTTTTTGTAAATACACCCCTTGGTGTCCGGTATGTTGGTGGAGGCATTCTCTGCAGGAAACATCATCTGAACCAATAAAAATCCAGCACACAAAAATCTGTCTCTGTCTTTGGGAATTTTTTTTGTATGTTCATCAGGTACCGTATGCGGAAACAGAATTGCCCGAACTGCAGCTACTCCTGGTTTGAGAATCTGAAGGACAGCGAGATGAAGCTCAGAAAGGTGAGGACTATGGACAATACTGCATATCACATGGCAATTTAAAATATATAATAAATAAATAAATAAACATGCTTCCACTATAAATGAATAATTTGGTAATAGTTACCTATGTACATATATGTTAATGTGATTAAAACTGCATGATATTAGGTACAAAAACATAACATAAATGCAGTAAAGGGAAACTGGTAGTGGGTTAAATACAAGCTTTGTAAATCTACTACTTTCTGTTTTTTCTTAACGCTTGTAAATTGGAAATTTTCAATAAAAATATTTAAAAAACAAAACATATAATAAAAACTTCATTAACTGCTTCCAGTCCACGCCAATTCTGACATTCCTCTCCTACATGTAAAACATTTTTTTTTTTTTTTTTTGCTAGAAAATTACTTAGAATCCCCTAACACTATCATTTTTGTTTTTAAGGAGAGGCCCTAGGGAAATAAAATGGCGTTTGTTGCATATTTTTATGTCACATGATATTTGCGCAGAGGTTTTTCAAACGCCAATTTTTTGGAAAAAATACACTTTAACCACTTGAAGACCAGGCATTTTCTGGCACTTTTTGTTTACAAGTTTAAATCTGTATTTTTTTTGCTAGAAAACCCCCCCCAAACATTCTAAAACATTTTTTTAGCAGACACCCTAGGGAATAAAATGGTGATCGTGGCAATTTTTTATGTTGCGCGGTATTTGCGCAGTGGTTTTTCAAATGCATTTTTTAGAAAAAATACACTTTAATGAATAAAAAACAAAACAAAAACACAATATATACCCCAATTTTTTTTTTCTAAAATATGAAAGAAGTAAATAGACATACATAGTCGCACTTTAAAAATTGCGCACGCTTGTGGAATGGCAACAAACTACGGTACTTAATGCGTTTGTTAAAAAATGGATCCTTTCCCTTGTCCTGTGTCATTTGGCCCCCTGTAACACCTGTAATACCTGACTGATCCTGCCAGTTTCTACCATCCCCTTTGTAAACTGACCACGGTTCATCATGGCTGCTGAGCCTGACACCGTGGTCAGTTTGCATGCCTCCGTCATCTGCAGCCCTCCTGTCCTCCTATGTGCTCCTCCCCCCTCCCTGCCTGTCTGCCCCTGTGTCAGTGCCCGCCCCTGTGTCAGTGCCCGCCCCCGTGTCAGTGCCCGCCCCCCTCCGCTCCTGCTGCTCTCATAACTGTTAAAACTTTATATAAGCCCCTTTGTGTTCTAATAACAAGTGCTCCTGTCTGTGTGCTTTATTAAAATAAAAAATGCCTCCTTTTACCGGATTTCACAGTGGTTCCCCGCAATCACATGGCCGGCCAGCTCTCTTTCTCCTCTCCTCCTCGGGTCCTGGTTGACGTCAGCAAGGGGATCTTGGCCCCGCCCACTGCATCTGTCAGCCTGGCAGAGGAGAGAGCCGGCCTGTGATGTGATCTCGGGGAGCTGCTGTGAAATCCGGTAAAGGAGACACAGAGACGGGAGCACTTGTTATTAGGACACAGAGGGGCTTATATAAATTTATATGAGTGGGTTAACAACCACATTAATCACTTCATCCCCGGAAGATTTGGCTGCTCGATGACCAGGCCATTTTTTACGATACGGCGCTGCGTCGCTTTAGCTGACAATTGCGTGGTCGTGCGACGCTGTACCCAAACAAAATTGATGTCCTTTTTTTTCCCCACAAATAGAGCTTTCTTTTGGTGGTATTTGATCACCTCTGCGGTTTTTATTTTTTGCCGTATAAACAAAAGAAGAGAGACAATTTTGAAAAAAAAAAAAAAAACTCACAATATTTTGTACTTTTTGCTATAATAAATAGCCCCATTTTTTTTTTTTTTTTTTTTAAAAGATAATTTTGAAATTGGTTTAGGCTGATATGTATTCTTCTACATATTTTTGGTAATAAAAATCGCAAAAAGTGTATAGTGATTGATTGGTGCAAAAGTTATAGCGTCTACAAAATAGGATAGATTTATGGCATTTTTATTATTTTTTAAATTTTATTTTACTAGTGCGATTTTTTCATCGAGACTGTGACATTATGGCGGACACATGGGACACTTTTGATACATTTTTGGGACGATTGACAATTATACAGCGATCAATGCTATAAAAATGCAGTGATTACTGTATAAATGTCACTGGCAGGGAAGGGGTTAACACTAGGGGGGGGGCGATCAAGGGGTTACCTGTGTTTCCTGACTGTGTGTTCTAACCGCGGGGGGATGGGACTGACTATAGGAGATGAGAGATCAGTGTTTCCAGCTTGTAGGAACTCACGATCTCTCTCTCCTCTCCTCGCAGAACTGGGACGTGTGTGTTTACACACACACGTCCCTGTTCTGCCTTTCGTACCCGCGATCGTTTGTGTCTGGCGGTCATCGCGGCCGCCGGTCACAAGCATCACCACCCCCGCAATGCAGCGGGCTCGCCTGCTATCCCGCTTAAAGGGACCGACGTACAGCTACGACAGTTCGCGGGATCGCGCCGACCTACCGCCGTATAATGACAGCGGCTGGTCAGCAAGTGGTTAAAAATCTCCATGGGTGATGTTTTAAAAATGTTTACAGGTTACCGGTTTAGAGTAACAGAGGAGGTCTGGCACTAAAATTATTGGTCTCACTATAACATTCGTGGTGATACCTCACATGTGTGGTGCGAACGCCGTTTACATATGCGTACACGACCTACATATGCGTTCACCTCTGCGTGCGATCATGGAGGGATGGGGCTCTTTACATTTTTTTTTTAATTTGATTTACACTGTCCCTTTAATATTTTTTTTATTACTTTTATTCCTATTACAAGGAATGTAAACATCTGTTGTAATAGAAATAAGGATGACAGGACCTCTATATGAAGAAATCTGGGGGGGGGGGTTAAATTTCTCTCCCTTTGCTTTAAAAAAAAAAATTGTTTAGTTCCAGCCAGGACCGGAGGTGACGTCATGACGTCGATCCGGTCCTCCAAGGCCATAGAGGCGATCAAAGACAATCTAGTCTTTTATCGCCTCTGTGACCAGCCGGCCGCACTGTTGGATCGTTTCTCAGGCTTAAAGATGGTAAGCCCGAGAAACATTGGCGAGTGGCGAGTGGCGGGTGGCGGGTGGGGTTCCAGTGGCTAATGAGCCCCTCGGATCGCTTTCATGAAAAAGCCAGCCGCTGGCTTAAAGTAAAAAAAAAAAAAATACAGGGTTGTGGCTGATAGCTTCAACCGCTACCCCGGTAAACCACTTGCAAATGTATACAGTATATACAGGTGCGTCTAAAAAATGAGAATATTATCAAAAAGTTATCAATTCAAAAAATGAAACTCATATATTTTATATAGATGCGTTACATACACAGTGATATATTTCAAGCATTTCTTTCTTTTAATTTGTCTTACAGCGAGTGACACCCCAAAATTCAGTATCTCAGAAAATTAGAATATGACATAAGACCAATAAAAAAAGGATTTTTAATACAGAAATGTTGTCTTAGTGAGAAGTCTGTCCATGTACAGTATAGGATATACTCAGTACTTGGTTGGGGCTCTTTTTGCATTAATTACGGCATCAATGCGGCGCGGCATGGAGGAGATGTTTGCTGGCCAATCAAGCAATCAGTGATACCCATGATCAATAAACCAGGTATTGGTACTTTTGGCAGAAATACAATGTTAAAAAAAAAAAAAATTCTGCCTTTAGAACCACTTTAATTACTTCCCGACTATGCTATAGACAAAAGACGGCTACAGCGTGGTCATCCAGCTCTGTGACCGCTAGACATGTGCGTTTCCTGCCGAATTAATATTGGGATGATTTTTTTTGTTATTTAGAGATTCAGATATATTCGAATACCCGAATTACAATATAAACTAATTTTACCGAATGCTCTGAATAACGAAACAAAATTCATCCGAATTTCAGATATTCGGACAGAAGTTCAAATCAAATTTTACATTGAACTCCAGTCTAATTCTAACTGTACGCATATTGCTGACATCAAAGACTGTGTGTGGTATTAGAGTACCATTTCAAAACCGCTGGTCACAGATCGCAGTAAAGGGTCAATCACGGTGGCCCTTTACCATGTGATCAGCTGTGTCCAATCACAGCTGGTGCATGTAAACAGACTTGCCTGTTATCTTGCCGGTTATTGGCAAGCCTGTTAGCACACAGTTTACACTGATAATCAGTGCAGCCCCAACAGCGCCCATCAGTGCAACCCCAACAGCGCCCATCAGTGCAACCCCAACAGCGCACATCAGTGCCGGCCTACCAGTGCCACCTATCAGTGCAGCCTTATCCACGACCATCAGTGCAGCCTCATCAGCACCCATCAGTGCAGCCTCATCAGCAACCATTAGTGCAGCCTCATCAGCGCCCATAAGTGCCCATCAGTACAGCCTCATCAGCACCCATCAGTGCAGCCTCATCAGCACCCATCAGTGCAGCCTCATCAGCACCCATCAGTGCAGCCTCATCAGCAGCCATTAGTGCAGCCTCATCAGCGCCCATAAGTGCCCATCAGTACAGCCTCATCAGCACCCATCAGTGCAGCCTCATCAGCACCCATCAGTGCAGCCTCATCAGCACCCATCAGTGCAGCCTCATCAGCAGCCATTAGTGCAGCCTTATCAGCGCCCATAAGTGCCCATCAGTACAGCCTCATCAGCACCCATCAGTGCAGCCTCATCAGCAGCCATCAGTGCAGCCTCATCAGCGCCCATCAGTGCGGCCTAATATGCACCCATCAGTTCGGCCTCATCAGTGCCCATCAGTACAGCCTCATCAGCGCCCATCAATGCCCATAAGTACAGCCTCATCAGTGCAGCCTCATCAGCACCCATCAGCGCCCATCAGTGCGGCCTCATCAGTGCTCATCAGTGCGGCCTCATCAGTGCTCAACGGTGAAACCTCATCAGTGCCCATCAGTGCAGCCTCATCAGTGCCCATCAGTGAAGGAGGAAAAATTACTTATTTGCAAAATTTTATAACAGAAACTAAGACTTTTTTTATTTGTTCAGCAAAAACGAAAACCCAGAGGTGATTAAATACCCCCCAAAAGAAAGCTCTATTTGTGTGAAAAAAAATGCTAAAAATGTCATATGGGTACAGTGTTGTATGACAGCGCAATTGTCATTCAAATTGCGACCGCACTGAAAATTGAAAGTTAGCCTGGGCAGGAAGGGGGTGAAAGTGCCCGGTATTGAAGGGGTTAAATAAGACTGAGGCTACTAACAAATCAATGTGTATTATAAGACAACAGACAGATACTGGAGAAAAAAAAATTGCAGTTTGCAAAAAAAAATCATTTAAAGTGACGAGTGAATTTCCGCCATTTTATTCCGTTTCCAGGTGGACTTTTTCTGGATAAACCGAGACCAGAAGTTTTTCGAGTGGTTTGTTAGTTTGTTAACCAAGCTGGAGCTGGACCAGGCTGACGAGGAGCCGGAAGGTATACGGGATTTCTAATAGACACAAAATACATACAAAAATATCCACAAAATATATACAAAATTATACACAAAATATACAGAAAAAAGGGGCACTGTCCCGTGTGGGGTACCTGCCGGGGGTGCCAGCCAAACCTAATCCTAATGTTCTCCCCCTGATAAGCTGGTAGTGAAGGAGTCCGCACCCCGCTCCTCTGATACCACCGGTTGTGTTTTTAATGGTGCGCTGCCATGGCGGGGATGGGTTGGGCAGTCTGTGGTGCACGCACAATACGGTTCAATAAGGCTGAATTCATCTCTCCGCATTTCTTATGTGGTGTAGTTTCAGTTCGAGGCGTTTGTGATGCATTTAAATAGATTTTACAAGTGTTACCTTATTTTTTACTTGATTTTCAAGCAGAGACCCTAGAGAATAAAATGGTGGGTGTTGCAATTTTTTTTTTTATGTCACACGGTATTTACACAGCTTTTTTTCAAATGCAATTTTGTTTTGAAAAAAAAAAAACTTTAATTAATTTTAATACGATCCAATTTTTTGGTAACATATAAAAGATGATGATATGCAGAGTAAATAGATACCTTACATGTCACATGTTGAAATTGCACACGGTTGTAGAATGGCCACAAACTTAAAAATACTTAAAAATCTCCACAGTTGATGCTTTAAAAGCCTTTACAGGTTAGCGGTTTAGAGTTACACAGAAGGTCTGGTGCTAGAATTATTGCTCTCGCTCTGACGTTCGTGACAATACCTCACACGTGTGGTGCGAACACCGTTTACATTTGCATGTATGACCCTCGTAATGCGTTCACCTTTGCGTGCAACCACAGGGGGGGTCGGGGGCGCTTTAAACATTTTTCTTATTATTATTTATTTTATTTTTACACTGTCTCTTTAAAAAAATGTATCTTCACTTTTATTGCTATCACAGGGCATTAACAACATCCCTTGTGATGGGCAGTGACAGGTACTCTTTACCGAGGCATCTGGGGTCTAATCCATCTGGTTTGAACCAATGCTTTCATAGGCTGGTAACGGTTTTTGGACCAGTGGTCTCTAAACTGCGGCCTGGGGGCCAGATGCGACCCTCTTCTTGCTTTTATCTTGGCTTTGGGGCACTATTTTATTCACTGATACCAACAATGGGGCATAATCCCCCCTTCCCCCACTGAGATCAGTAAAGGGGCACAATTCACTCCATTGACACCAACAATTGGGCAAAATGACCCCAACGATGGGGCACAATTCCCCCCACTGACATCAATGAAGGAGCACAATTCCTCCCAATGATACCGACATTTGGGCCCAATGACACCAATGATGGGGCACAATTCCTGACACTGACACCCAACAAAGGAGCACAATTCCACCCAATGATGCCAACAATTGGGCAAAATTACACCAATGATGGGGCATAACTCCTCAGACCGACACCCAACGAAGGAGAACAATTCCTCCCAAAGACACCAACATTTGGAACCCAATGACCCCAATGATGGGGCACAATTCCTCCCAATGAAGACAACAATTGGGCAAAATGACACCAATGATGGGGCATAACTCCTCAGACGGACACCTAACGACGGAGCACAATTTCACCCAATGACACCAACATTGGGCCCAATGACACCAATGATGGGGCACAATTCCTCCCAATGACGCCAACAATTGGGCAAAATGACACCAATGATGGGGCATAGCTCCCCAGACCGACACCCAACGAAGGAGCACAATTCCTCCCAATGACACCAATGATGGGGCACAATTCCTCCCAATGACGCCAACAATTGGGCTAAATGACACCAATGATGGGGCATAGCTCCCCAGACCAACACCCAATGAAGGAGCACAATTCCTCCCAATGACATCAACATTTGGGCCCAATGACACCAATGATGGGGCACAATTCCTCCCAATGACGCCAACAATTGGGCAAAATGACACCAATGATGGGGCATAACTCCTCAAACCGACACCCAATGAAGGAGCACAATTCCTCCCAATGGCACCAACATTTGGGCCCAATGACACCAATGATGGGGCACAATTCCTCCCAATGACGCCAACAATTGGGCAAAATGACACCAATGATGGGGCATAGCTCCCCAGACCAACACCCAACGAAGGAGCACAATTCCTCCCAAAGACACCAACATTTGGGCCCAATGACACCAATGATGGGGCACAATTCCTCCCAATGACACCAACAATTGGGCAAAATGACACCAATGATGGGGCATAACTCCTCAGACCGACACCCAATGAAGGAGCACAATTCCTCCCAATGGCACCAACATTTGGGCCCAATGACACCAATGATGGGGCACAATTCCTCCCAATGACGCCAACAATTGGGCAAAATGACACCAATGATGGGGCATAACTCCTCAGACCGACACCCAACAAAGGAGAACAATTCCTCCCAAAGACACCAACGATGGGGCATTCTTTATTCCCACTGAAGTTGGGACCTTTTCTACTCCCAATGGTCACAGCCCGTCTCCCCTAAAGTCAAAGTATCCTAATTTGGCTGCAAAAGTGGAAACACACTTTAAGGTGGATACAGATTTGCAAATTTGTCAGCAATCTTCTCCTCTCTCCAGGAACCTGAACGCTCCTTTCCTGTGATGATTGCAGAACGGCACGTTTCCTTATTACTTTCCCGCAGATCACTTCCCCTCCCCCGATGTGCAGTACGCAGTCAGAGGTGTTGCGTTGTGCGGTAACCTGTCGGTGATTAATGACTCGTCTCGCTCTCACATATCCTAATCATGGATCCCAGCGTTGCTGTCAGATGCAGATCGCTCGCATAGTGGGCTCAGGAGACACGGACGAGAAATACATTTGTGCTGTCAAAAGAACTTTCAATTTCCCCGGGTGATGGGAAGGTGAAAGGGGCGCCAGAGGAAACTTTTTGTCAGCTTCCCCTAAAATTCAACTCGCGTCCCCGTGTCCATAAGGCTTCATTTAGACTAGCGGTTGCGGTTGGGGGGGGGGGGGCATTGAAAACGTGCGATTGAGGCTACGTTCACGCTTGGACGAATTGACAAGCTTACAGTTCCAGCTTGTTTTACCACTTGAAGTCCAGGCCTAGACCTGGACAGCAGGTGGTCGGAGTATTTGCCCAGCTGGGAAGATGCCAACTTATTAATTGTCACCATATTAAATCTGTCACTAGGAACCAAATAAATATGACTGCAGTACAATTGTCCAGAAAATGAAATAACATTCTGTATCTCAGGTCGATTCCTGGAAATGCACATGTACATGACTTCGGCTCTCGGCAAGAATGACATGAAGGCCATCGGACTACAGATGGCTCTGGACCTTCTGGCCAAGAAGGAAGAAAAAGACTCCATTACGGGACTGAAGACTCGAACGCAGCCGGGACGTCCAGACTGGAACAAGGCATGACTAAATTCCAGACGAATATTTCTGGGTTGGCTTATAGAAAGTTTTCTAAAAGCAATTAATAATTTATATTCTTGGTTTTAGGTTTTCCAGAAAATTGAGCAGGAGAAGAAAGGAAAGGTGCAAGTGTTCTACTGTGGCTCTCCGGCACTGGCCAAAGTCATCAAGGCGCACTGCGAACAGTTCAACTTCAAATTTTTTAAGGAAAATTTCTAGTCATTTAGTCTTCGCTAAATTAGAGTAGTTCAATGAGAATGTAAGGTGCCTACAAATATTAATAAATGGTCACATCGAGGAAGGCTTGTTTTTGAAGGACAACTGCGCCTTTGGTACAAGTTGTCCTTAAAGTGTGTCCCTGAAAGACCTTAGTCTTAGCCTTATTCCCTAGTTAGAACACACAGACAGGCACATAGCATTTTCTTTAATCCTCCACTGGCTCAAATGAACAGTCTAAGGGTGTCTTTTTAGGGTTTTATTGGAACCTAAAACTTGGATGGGGTGAGGGAGCATGGGATACACTAGAACTAAATACTCAGAGGGCTCCTTAACTATCTTAGTGCACTGTACAAAAATGCCCCAAAGAATCTTTAATGCTGATAGTGACTATGACTTCTCCCAGATACCAAAAGCTACACACAGTCACTGACTCTCCACCACATGAACCATCTACTCACATGGGCCGTCTACGCACATGGACCATCTACTCCCATGGGCCGTCTACGCACATGGACCATCTACTCAAAGAACAATCTAGGGGTGTCTTTTTGGGGTTTTATTGGAACATAAAACTTGGATGGGGTGAGGGAGCATGGGATACCCTGGAGGAATCCTTAACTATCTTGCTGCACTGTACAAAAATGCCCCAAAGAAACTCTAATGATGACAATGACTATGACTTCTCCCAAAGACCAAAAACTACACACAGTCACTGACTCTCCGGCACATGGACTGCCTACTCTGACAGCCATAGGATCATCTGTTGCCTCTTTCTGATATCCACCAGGCTCTTAGTGGTGAGGGAGATGTAGACTCACACCACCATAGGACAGGTTGACACTCTTTCCCCAACTTCCTCCTGGCTCTGTCCAGTGAGCTCACTCCTGCCCCAAATTGATTCCAGGACTAAGCTTGCAAATAGGCACCCCAGTAATCCTAACTGGGCTCTTAGTGTCCTCACAACGGTTTCTTTAGCATTCCTGCCCCAGGGGCAGAGCCTCTGCACAGCAGTTCTCCTCCAGCAGGACTGGACCCAGGGACACTGCACTCTGCCTCAGGCTTCAGGTTATTTATGGACTTGTCTCCACCTACTGGGCGCATCTCACCAGGGATTGGCTGGAGTTCCATAAATATTCAGGCAGCCCACTCAGTTCTTCCTCCCACTAGAATTCCAGAATCCTCTAGAATACAGGGGAAAGTATTTAGAGCTGCACCCTGTGAAGCACTGAGCAGGCCTAAATAATCAACCCCTGCTCCACTGACTACAGAGGAGCTAGCTAAATTTACCTAACAGCCTACGCTACTCTAGGAGGGTACTACAGTATGTATTTCCACCTTTATAGTCAAATTTGAGAACACCTCCACTCTATGGACGTTTCATTTCAGTGACAAGAAAATTTGAATGAGCAGGACCCAAAATATCGATCAAACAAACAAATAGCAAAAATAAATAAAATTGAAAAAGTAAAATATAATAAAAAAGTCAATTAAAGAAACATTTAAAAGATGAGGCTGCACCGCGTAAATAGATACCCAACATGTCAATCCTTAAAATTGCTTTAGGAGCCCCTACAGGTCATCAGTTTAGAGTGATTGCAAACGATCACCTTGTAAAACAACCTATTCAGTTTAAAATAGAAATGAAAGGCAAAACATTTGTGTAAAGATATAAAAAAACATTCTAAATATCTTTTTTCCATTTTTTTTTTATAAGTGATCACATTCCCTCTGTTCTCCGCTGCCTAAGAGCTGGGGGAGGGGAGGAGAGGCAGAAGCACACTGATCTTCCCAGTGAATGGCCGTGCAGTGGGGGGGGGCGTGTCAGGACAAGTCTGATCATTGGAGGAGAGCTGAGTTCCCAGCATAGCTAGAGAACTGACCACGATGTGTTCTCCTGCTTAGTGTGGTTAGTCTTTAAAGCGGGAGTCCACCTAAAAAAAAAAAATATTAAAAGCCAGCAGCTACAAATACTGCAGCAGCTGACTTTTAATAAATGAACACTTACCTTTCCTGGAGTCCAGTGATGTTGGCAGAAGAAGCCGATCAATCGCTCGGCTCTCGGCTGCTGCCACCACCATTCTCGATGAGGGAATCAGGGTTCCCTACTGCACATGCGCGAGTCGCGCTGCACATCCTAAGTGGTCCCCGCTATCTCCTGGGACCTGTGCGTTTCCCAGGAGACAGCGGTGGGGGGTGCGGGAAGGGGCGTGACTCCCGCGGGAGTCTATTCCCGGAAGTGGGTGCAAATACCTGTATTAGACAGGTATCTGCACCCCCCTCCCCCATGAAAGGTGCCAATTGTGGCACCGGAGGGGGGGAGGAATCAGATGGGCGGACGTTCCACTTTTGGGTGGTACTCCGCTTTAATAGGAAAGCAGAGGGAGGGGCTGGCAGGAACACCAAGGATTTCACATAAAGAAAGCAATACAAAGAGAACAGGAGACTTCCTCATACCAGTACATGGCACAGCAGCCACATATCAGGAATATGAAGTGTTTGGGTAAAAAACGCTTTAACTGTGAATAACGGGCCAACCTGGGCCTGCCTTTTTTTACACTTTTTTTACATAATCTTTTTTTTTGCTAACCTTTTTTTTTCCATTTCTTGAAGAACAGAAATCTTCCACTATGTTTTTTTGGTGACAGGTTCATTTTGATGAGACATCAAGGGTCTAAAAGACCCCTGATGCCTCACCTGTCCTCCACTGAAGCTACTGGAGTGACACCAGTACCCGGAAGTGACATCTCTTCCTGGTCATTCTCTTCTTCCTCCCCTCTACCCGGTGGGGTCAGCCATGATGTTTCTGGGTTGGCCAATGGGCATGTGGAGCCCGGGAAACATGGCGGGGTGTGTATGGAGGGGACACATAATGGGGTGCGTGGAAGCAACCTGGAGGCTGTACAGCCACTGGATCGCTTCCACCTGACAGGGAAGTGTCATTTTATTGCTTTGGATCATTGTTGGGCAGGAGGGGAAGGGGTTAAAAAATGTGCAGCCCCAGGAGCCAGATATCTTAAGCGCACCACTGGCTACACGCATATGTCTTCTAGATTGGTATATAGATGGTGCAACACTTTCATATATTATTGTATTTACTATACAGGATTTATATAGAGCCTACAGTTTGTGCAGCCCTTTACAATATAAAGGGAGACAATACAGTTACAGTAAAGTTCAATACAGAAGGATTAAGAGGTCCCTGCTCATGAAGCTTACAATTTAAAAGGGAGGGGGAGGTGGTACAAAAGGTGCTAGCTGTGGGGTATGAGCTGATGGAGGCGACCAAAGTACAGTTTTTAGGTGGAGGTGGAGTGGGCTTTCCTGAATAAGTCAGTTTTCAGGGATCACCTAAAGGTGGACCTGGTAGGAGATAACTGGACATACCAGGGTTGAGATTTCCAGAGGATGGGAGAGGCTCTGGAGAAGTCCTGGAGGCGAACGTGGGAGGAGGTGACGAGGGGAGGAGGGGGCAGGGTGAAGGGCCTAGAGAGCAGGAGGTCTTGGGAGGAGGAGAGAGGACAGTTTGGGTGAGCAGTTGAGATGAGGTTTGTGATGTAGCTGGGGGCAGGTTTGGAGATAACCACCAGACCTACTGGGGTAGAGAGTGACAGAGGATGGGAGAGGCTCTGGAGAAGTCCTGGAATTGAACATAGGAGGAGGAGACAAGATAGCTAGAGAGCAGGAGGTTTTTGAACGAGCAGAGAGGACAGTTTGGGTAAACTTGAGATTAGTTGGATAATGTAGCTGGGGGCAGGTTTGGAGATAACTAGACATACCGGGGTCTACTGTTAATTCCTGGCTTGTTGCCTAGGCAAATGATGTCATACATCCCAGGAGTCTTCAGGAGGGGAGGAGGGGTTTTCTCAGCTAAGCACACCCTCCTGCCTGCATGCCTGAGCTAAAGGCAGATGGATTTCAGAAAGTAAATGCTACATGAATCATCTGCCCTTACTTAAGTTGGCCACAGCCAAAAAAGTTTTTTAGGGTGATTTCTAAGCAAAATAAAGCATGGAGACATGGATGGAACGGGGGGTTTGAATATTAAAATTTAATCAAATTGTGTTTTTGGCTTGTGGTGCTCAGACGCAGTGCAGTTCCACTTTAAATACGCTCTACCTGACCAAAGATGGCTGCACAAGTCACATGGGGCAGCTGCATCCAATAGGATAGCTTCCCCAGTGACTCAGGAACCATAAAGCACATGTGTCTAACACAAGGCCCCTGGGCCGAATCCGGCCCGCCATGCCATTTCATGAGGCCCTCACATCTCTCCTGCAGCTGCAGCACCCCCCTTGTCTCTGCCCCCACCTTGTCTCAGCAGTAGGCAACAGAGAGGAGGACAGAACCCCTCCACCAGATCTTGAGCTCCTCCCTGCAGCTGCTCAGAGGTTTGCCTCTGCCCCATCTCAGTCTGCGGCAGAGAGGATGACAAAATGCCTCCTACAGATCCTGCTCCTCTGTGCAGCTGCAGCACGCCCTCATCTCTGCCCCGCCCCTGGTCTCAGCATTCAGCAGCCTCCGCCAGCTGGCTTCAGCCCTCCTCTGATCCTCCTCCAGACCCCACACTTTCTGCTTATCAGCTACGCCCCCAACAGCACAAGGTAAGGGGAGTGCACTGTGATGTAAGAAAGGGTGGGGGAACTCTTGACTTCTGATGGTGGGGGGGGGGGGCTCTTAACACCTGATGTAACGTGGGTGGGGTGCTTTTGACATTTAGTCTTGCAGTTACAACTGCCCCCTTTGGGGGCAACCATAATGCTGATGTGGCCCGTGATGAAATTGGGTTTGACACCCCTTCCATAGAAAAACCTTGTTCCTCTTGACTCCCTGGGGAAGAGCGCCACCCGCAGGGGAGAAAGTAGACTGCACCTGCCTACATGCATTCTGTGTGACCCCTAATTGTGACAATGGGGCAGCGGCGGCCGGTCTATAAGGGGCGCAGAGGCGCCACCCCCCTAATCTCCATGCGCTGGCCCCTAATGGCGCCGGACGCATAGATTTCTATGAGTTTTTTTTTTAAGCACATGATTAGAGCCTGAGGCTCCAATTGGCTTCAAAAAGGTTGGGCTGAGCGCCCTGATCCCACCCACTTGTGACATTAGCGAATCAATATTTGCTATTGTCATGCGGGTTCTCCTCCCAGCCAATCAGGACAGGAAGCGGGTCTTAAGACCGGACCGGATTAAGACCGGATTGGCCCGGGGAGGTGAAGCTGGGGAAGCCGTGACCTGGATGGGGTAAGTGCGGACGTGTAGGGAGGAGGGAGGGTTTGTCTCCCCAAATAAATGGAGAGCCAGCCGCCACTGCAATGGGGGAGATTTACTAAAACTGGAGAGTGCAAAATGTGGCGCAGCTGTGCACGGTAGCCAATCAGCTTCTAACTTCAGTTTGTTCAATTAAAGCTTTGATGAAAAACCTGGAAGCTGATTGGTCTCTATGCAGAGCATGCTCCAGATTTGCACTCCCCAGTTTTAGTATTACAAAGAAAGAATACCCCCCCCCAATCATATGGGACTTTTAAGGCAACTTGATAAAGAGAATTGAGATATATATGTATATAAAAATTGTCAAAATTTTATTTGAAAAAGTATTAAAACACTACTAGGTGCGTTAGTCACCAATTAGAACATTGATTTAGAAAGAAGAACAATACAGTAATTCTGGTTTGAAAGTTGTTGATCTCCTTTGTGGTTCGTCCGACGCGTTTCAGGATTTCAATGTTGATCCCTTCATCACCTTGATAATTCGGTCAGAAAACTTTTGAAGGTATGCAACTTCGTTTTAGTAAATCAACCCCAATGACCTATAAAACCGCAAACACGATTTTTGACGATCCAAATAAAAGGAAAACTGTACTGCACACTTACTGTTCTCATTGATCGATTAGGTGATTCGGTGCTTAGTGTAAAACACATGTTTCATGACAAATAAAGAGAAAAAAAGAACACTATTTATTATCATTTCTATCTCATGATGACAAACGCTGCAGTTGCTGGGTTTACTTTGGTGTATAAATGACAGTTAGCAGCGCACGGCTGTGCGCGTCCCTCTGATCGTAGATGGCACGTCTTCCTCTAATCACAGTCCCATCGTATGACTTGCCATGGCAGGATGAGTCGGTATTCTCTCCCAGGGATCACCTGAGTACCCGACGATCTCCATCTTCTCGCGTCCTCCCGGAGGTCCCCTTCCACATCTTCATTGTAGACAGAAGAATAACAAGTTGCTGCTAACAATCCACTTGTAACAATTGAGTCTTCCTATTAAATGTGCTTCTTATCCGCTCACAGGGGCTCCTAGGACTAGAAATGTGTCTCGGGGGGGAGGGGGGAGCGCTCACACACAAAGTACTTTGCTTTATATTAAACAAAGTGAGCCGGATGCCCTTTATAAACACATTGAGATGCCGATGCAGCAGAGCTTCCATCAGAACGGGAATCTGAGCTTCCACTGCTAATAGTCACACGCAGGTGAGAAGACGTCATACATGAGAAAGAAGGAAGAGAGGGGGGCAGACAGGACTTTTAAGGTACCAGAAAAAGCAAACAAATTTAAAAAAATGTATATCAATTTTATTTAAACACTTTTATAAAATCGCAATAAACATTTACAAAAATCACTCTATTATTTCTTGGAACATGGACAACCACTCTCTTTACCCTACATGTTTCGCTCACAAGAGCTTCCTCCATTACCATTTCTGTACAAAATGTACTCTATACAAATGTATGAACATCTTTTCAACAAAGTTTCTATAAACAAAGATATAACATATCTCATTGACATGCGATGTGAAGAGCTTCTTCAGGAGTTTTTTGAGAAATGTCGCATGAAGTATTATATACTATAAAAGAAACAACAATTGTAAATGAATATGCTTAAAATTGCCAGGAATAAAATCACATCGCATGTCAATGAGATATGTTATATCTTTGTTTATAGAAACTTTGTTGAAAAGATGTTCATACATTTGTATAGAGTACATTTTGTACAGAAATGGTAACGGAAGAAGCTCTTGTGAGCGAAACATGTAGGGTAAAGAGAGTGGTTGTATATGTTCCAAGAAATAATAGAGTGATTTTTGTAAATGTTTATTGCGATTTTATTATATATATATCATATATATTATACATATATATATATATATATATATATAAGTGTTTGAATAAAATGTATAGATTTTTTTCAATTTGTTTGCTTTTTCTGGTACCTTAAAGGTCCCGTCTGCCCCCCTCTCTTCTTTCTTTCTCATATAAATGGGATGTGGTACCGTATTCTAATTTCTTGTCACCCAGCACCATAATAAAAGCATCATACATCTTTCATCTGATTTCTAAATTGCTGCATTTGTCAATTCCAAAAGCCAATATGAAAGGAATAGTAGTGTAAAAAAAAAGTACTTGTGGGTTTAACCAATCTTGTTTTTTTGTGTACAATTCTCCTTTAAGGGGGCGTGGTAAGGGGTGTGTCCTATGCCTGCATACTTTTGCTGATAGGTCTCCCTCATTCCCATCTCAAAAAAGTTGGAAGGTATGCACATGCGATCCGATTCCTGTGCCATCTGTGAACCGATCTGGGGGTGTCATTAACAATGTAATGACACCCGCAGCGGTTCGTAGAAAACAGTGTGAACTGCCTGCTGGGAGAGGAGCGATGCGCGAACTGGCTCTGTAATCGCTCTGGTTCCCGCATCGCATTAGTGTGAACCCGGGCTAAGGGATCTATTTATAAATAATAAATGTGCTGTACAGCGAGGGGAAAAAAAAGTATTTGACCCCCCCCTGCTGATTTTGTACGTTTGCCCACTGACAAAGAAATGATCGGTCTATAATTTTTATGGTCGGTTTATTATAACAGTGAGAGACAGAATAACAACAAAAATATTCACAAAAACGCATTTCAAAAGAGTTATAAATTGATTTTCATTTTAATCAGTGAAATAAGTATTTGATCCTCTATCAATCAGCAAGATTTCTGGCTCCCAGGTGTCTTCTATACAGGTAATGAGCTGAGATTAGGAGCACTCTCTTAAAGGGAGTGCTCCTAATCTCAGCTTGTTACCTGTATAAAAGACACCTGTCCACAGAAGCAATCAATCCGATTCCAATCTCTCCACCATGGCCAAGACCAAAGAGCTGTCCAAGGATGTCGGGGACAAGATTGTAGACCTACACAAGGCTGGAATGGGCTACAAAACCATCGCCAAGCAGCTTGGTGAGAGGGTGACAACAGTCGGTGCGATTATTGATGTGAATATTAGTGATCTGGTCCAGAATTATTTAGACAGAATAAAGGTGGATAAAGCACCTGGACCAGATGGCATCTACCCCTAAAAGAATTGAGCTCTGTCATTTCAAGGCCATTGTTTCTAATATTTAGGGACTCATTAATGACGGGAATGGTACCACTGTATTGGCGTAGAGCCAATCTGGTACCTATATTTAAAAAGGGATCAAAGTCTTTACCAGGTAACTATAGACCTGTTAGTTTAAATTCTATAGTGGGGGAAGATACTGGAGAGTTTAATAAAAGACCACATAGACGAGTTCCTGGTGGAAAAAACATTTTAAGCAACAGACAGCATGGATTCATGAAACACAGAAGTTGTCAAACAAACCTGATTTCTTTTTATGAGGAGGTAAGTAAAACCTTGGACAGAGGGGTGGCTGTGGTCGTGGCATACTCGGACAGAGGGGTGGCTGTGGACGTGGTATACTCGGACAGAGGGGTGGCTGTGGACGTGGTATACTTGGACAGAGGGGTGGCTGTGGATGTGGTATACTCGGACAGAGGGGTGGCTGTGGACGTGGTATACTTGGACAGAGGGGTGGCTGTGGACATGGTATACTTGGACAGAGGGGTGGCTGTGGATGTGGTATACTTGGACAGAGGGGTGGCTGTGGATGTGGTATACTTGGACAGAGGGGTGGCTGTGGACATGGTATACTTGGACAGAGGGGTGGCTGTGGACGTGGTATACTCGGACAGAGGGGTGGCTGTGGATGTGGTATACTCGGACAGAGGGGTGGCTGTGGACGTGGTATACTCGGACAGAGGGGTGGCTGTGGATGTGGTATACTCGGACAGAGGGGTGGCTGTGGACGTGGTATACTTGGACAGAGGGGTGGCTGTGGACGTGGTATACTTGGATAGAGGGGTGGCTGTGGACGTGGTATACTCGAACAGAGGGGTGGCTGTGGACGTGGTATACTCGGACAGAAGGGTGGCTGTGGACGTGGTATACTTGGACAGAGGGGTGGCTGTGGACGTGGTATACTCGAACAGAGGGGTGGCTGTGGACGTGGTATACTTGGACAGAGGGGTGGCTATGGTCGTGGCATACTTGGACAGAGGGGTGGCTGTGGACGTGGTATACTTGGATTTTGCAAAAGCGTTCAATACAGTTCCCCACACACGGATAATGTGTAAGGTAAATTCTACAGGCTTGGAAGGATCAATTTGTAAATGGATAGAAAATTGGCTAAAAGACAGAATTCAGAGAGTAGTGGTTAATGATTCTTACTCTGAATGGTCTAAGGTTATTAGTGGTGTACCCCAAGTGTTGGGACCCTTACTTTTTAATACCTTTATAAATGATATCGGGTTTAGGATTAAAAATAACATTTCAGTCTTTGCAGATGACACCAAGCTATGCAGTGGAATAACGTCCTTACAGGATGTCTCCAATTTACAAGCCGACCTCAATGCTCTGTCTAATTGGGCAACTGTGCGGCAAATGAGGTTTAATGTTGATAAATGTAAAGTTCTGCACTTGGGGGGGCTAAGAATATGCATCATACATACTAGGGGGAGTACAACTGGGGGAATTAATGGTGGAGAAGGATCTGGGGGTTTTAGGTAGATCATGAGCTCAATAATAACATGCAATGCCAAGCTGCGGTTTCCAAAGCGAGCAAAGTCCTTTCATGTATTAGGAGAGGTATGGACTCCAGAGAGAGAGATATCATCTGTACAAATCATTAGTAAGACCTCATCTGGAATATGCAGTTCAGTTTTGGGCTCCAGTTCTCAAAAAGGATATCGGGGAACTGGAGAAAGTGCAGAGAAGGGCAACCAAACTGATAAGAGGCATGGAGGAGCTCAGCTATGAGGAAAGATTAGAGGAACTGAATTTATTCTCTTGAGAAGAGGAGATTAAGGGGAGATATGATCACCGTGTATAAATATATAAGGGGTTCGTATAGTGAACTTGGTGTTGAGTTATTCACTTTAAGGTCATCACAGAGGACAAGGGGGCACTCTTTACGTCTAGAGGAAAAAAAAAATGAATCTCCAAATATGGAAAAGTTTCTTCACAGTAAGAGCTGTGAAAATGTGGAATGGACTCCCTCCAGAGGTGGTTCTGGCCAGCTCAGTAGATTTCTTTAAAAAATGCCTGAATTTTTTCCTAAATGTAGATAATATAACTGAGTACTGATATTTAAAGGTAAAGTTGATCCAGGAAAAATCCAATTGCCTCTCAGGGGATCAGGAAGAATTTTTTTTCCCCTGCTGTAGCAAATTGGAGAATGCTTTGCTGGGGGGTTTTTCGCCTTCCTCTGGATCAACTGTGGGTGAAGGATTGTGTATATGGGATTGTATGATTATTATTATTTATTTATTTATTTTTTGGTTGAACTGGATGGACTTGTGTCTTTTCTCAACCTGACTAACTGTGTGCAGCAAGGTCTCCGGCCTTGTCCAGTCTGAGGAGGACCTCCAAGGCCAAAGATAGCTGACATCCTTCAATGTGTAGGTATATATAGTGCAGCGCTACTCTCGTGATAACTCTATACCAAAAATTGTGCAAAATTGTGTTCATATATCAAACAGTACGGTCTTCTTAATCTCTCATTAAATAAAGTCCTATTGCAACCATATGTTGCAAAATATGGTTGCAATAGGTCTTTATTTAATGGGAGATTAAAGCGGAGTTCCGCCGATAAAAAAAAAAAAAAATTAAGAGCCAGCAGCTACAAATACTGCAGCTGCTGACTTTTAAAATAAGGACACTTACCTGTCCAGGGCGCCCCGCAATGTCCTCACCTGAAGCCGACTTGTCCCTTGGCTCATGGGTGCAGGCACCGGCATCTTCAGTAAGGAAATCAGGAAGTGAAGCCTTGCGGCTTCACAGCCTGGTTCCCTACTGCGCATGCACGAGTCGCGCTGCACGTCCTGACTGGCCCCTGCTGTCTTCTGGGACCTGTGTGTCTTTGGGAGGGTTTTTCTGCTAAGGGGACAGGACAACTTCACCGCATCAAAGGGACGATGGACGGGGCCATGTACCATCAAATCTTGGGTGAGAACCTCCTTCCCTCAGCCAGGGCATTGAAAATGGGTCATGGATGGGTCTTCCTGCATGACAATGACCCAAAACACACGGCCAAGGCAACAGAGGAGTGGCTCAAGAAGAAGCACATTAAAGTCCTGGAGTTTCCTAGCCAGTCTCCAGACCTTAATCCCATAGAAAGTATGTGGAGGGAGCTGAAGGTTCGAGTTACCAAACGTCAGCCTGGAAACCTTAATGACTTGGAGAAGATCTGCAAAAAGAACAAAATCCCTCCTGAGATGTGTGCAAACCTGGTGGCCAACTACAGGAAACGTCTGACCTCTGTGATTACTTACCAACAAGAGTTTTGCCACCAAGTACTAAGTCATGTTTTGCGAAGGGGTCAAATACTTATTTCACTCATTAAAATGCAAATCAATTTATAACTTTTTTGAAATGCGTTTCTCTGGATATTTTTATTCTGCCTCTCACTGGTAAAATAAACCTACCGATAAAATGATAGACTGATCATTTCTTTGTCAGTGGGCAAGCGTACAGTAGATCACTCCCAGCAACAAAAGGCCCCACAGCAACAATAGACCTTCCAGCTCACCGCACCACCCCTTGCCATTACAAACATTCAGTGCTGGAGGTGCCGGAACTGCATTCCCTACATTCCCTTGTTTATAAGACATTCATTGCACAAACGTCAGGAGCATTCGTACAAGTTGAACACTATGTCACTGTATTTTTCCTAAGAGATTAATGCCTGTTTTATTGGCTCCATCTAGTGGCCAAAGTGCAGTATGGTTTTCTGAAGTTGACCCCAATGAGAAAACTACACCGCATTTTTTGTTAACCAGCTCAGCTCCAGAGCAATTTTTTTTATTTTTCGCATGCATGTAAAAATCGTAATTCTTGGCAATAAATGTAATTAACCCCCCAGAACATTATATATTTTCTGAAAGTAGAGGCCCTGCAGAATAGAAAGGTGATTGCAAACTTTTGTTTCAGGTGATATTTGCGCAATATTAAACGCAAACTTTCAGAAAAAAATATAATAAAATTTATTTTAGTGCAAAACCACACCATATAATACCCATTTTGGGTTAAAATATAAAAGATGAGGTTGCATCGAGTAAATAGATACCAAACATTCTTACATGTCTTAAAATTGAATGCGCCTGCGATATCGACAAAAACTGATGGTGCTCAAAAATCTTTTAAAAGCCTTTACAGCTCATCAGTTTAGAGTTAGCTAGTAGCTCTGGTGCTAGAATTATTGTTCTCACTCTGACGGTCGCGGCAATATGTCACATGTGGGGGTTTAGGCAATTTTTAAAATGTTTTTATTATTTAAATATATTTAATTATCTTTTTTTTTTTTTTTTTACTATTTTCTTTTATTTTTATTTTTACTTGATTGCTATGCCAAGGGGGTAATAAACCTCTGTGTCAGGAATATTCAAACTACGGCCCTCCAGCTGTTGGGGAACTACACATCCCATGAGGCATTGTAAAACTCTGACATTCACAGACATGACTAGGGCATGATGGGAATTGTAGTTCCTGAACAACTGGAGGGCCGTAGTTTGAAGACCCCTGCTCTATGTGATAGAATTAGGCAGGTGACAGGTACTCTTTAATGAGACATTAGGGGTCAACTGTGGTTATAGGATTGGGTATATGGGATTGTATGATATTTTTTATTTTATTTAATTATATATATATATATATATATATATATATTTTTTTTTTTTTTTATGGTTGAACTAGATGGACTTGTGTGTTTTTTCAACCTGACTAACTATGACTATGATAATAGACCCCCAATGTCTCCCCTGCCCTTCACACCATCTAACCAATCACAGATCAGCTTGGTTAGATGGGTCCCCTGGCTGTGCTTGTGATTAAGAGTGATTAAGGGCTAGTCGAATGTTCTTAAGGCCTTTTCCTTCTTAGGATTGAATGTTAGTTTACGTCACGCTGGCCCTGCAAAAGGCAACAAATAGAAACTGACATTGCACACATATTACTGCATTACAAGTATTATTTGCGGCCGCGGTTTACATGCGTGTGCGGACCCTGGGCTCGCGCTTGCATTTGCGCAGGTGTGCGGGGGGCTACGGGGTGTTTTCTGCAATTTTTTTTTTTTTTATTATTATTATTTGAATATATTCAATTATATATATATATATATATATATATATATATATATATATATTTTTTTTTCTTTTATATTTATTTTTGCTTTATTATTACTACATTACAAGTATTATTTGCGTCCGCGGTTTACATGCGTGTGCGCACCCTGGACTCACGTTTGCATTTGCGCAGGGCTACAGGGTGTTTTCTGCAATTTTTTTTTTATTTGAATATATTTAATTTTATATATATATATATATATATATATTTTTTTTTTTACTTTATTATTACTACATTACAAGTATTATTTGCTTGAAATATTACTGATTGAATTATTTTTTCTGGAACGATGAGACCTTTGCAAAGTAATTTTTTATATATAGTCCCCTAAGTGTAAAGATCTTTATTTTAAAATATTTTTAAACAATGTTATTCCTATTAGAGATCTCACAGCCTAAAAATAACAGACACCAACCAATGCTGTAACCTGCAAAAGACCCGTTACATATTTGCATTCAATATTCTAGTACAACTTTATTAGTTTTGTACATAAACAAAGGCAGCTTGTGGCTAGGCCCTCACCGTGATGATAGCGGTGCAGGCGGATGATCCCGATGATTCTAGGGCTGATTTCTGCAGCTTGGGAAGGGGCGGCACACACCGGGGGAGACAGACATAATTATAACCTTGAGTGCCGCCGCGCGAGGAGGCCTGCTTATTAACCTGTCAGATCTGGAGGCAGAAGAGGGTAGGTGCGTACACGTCTCCATGGTGACGCGACCCATCCATCTGGAAGATTGTCACCTCTGTGTAGAGAGATATGAAACATTTATTTGGAAGGCGAGAAAACGGAACAAACACACAATAGCCTGTGGTCCGGGGCTTCTTAACACGAATGTTCATATTATAGCCAATGAGTATTATTCAATAAATGATGAAAAAAATGCGCTACAGAGATGAATTGTACGACCAGACCAACGAAGAGACATCAAGTAGAGGAAAACACGAGAGGGGAGAAAAAAAAAAAAGATATGGAACATCGAAATGTTTGCTAAAGGGGGTTTCCAGATAAGGGGAACATATGCAGTTCACCAAATTGTGTAAACGTATATTGGTAAAGAAGGGTTCGGACACCTTGTTGTTCTTGTGGGAAGGGGTTAGATTAGGCCACCAAAGAATTGGAGGATCTTCTGGTTTGCCCCAATCTAGTTCCAGGAGGGTCACTGGATCTGGACACCTGTAGCAGTTCAGCTTCACATGTTGGCATGCAGGTCATCCTGGTCAAACTGCATACCCTTGGCTGACCTTGCTAGCCTGCTTACTAGTCAGAAGAGCAGGACATAGATGATCATTACTGACCACACAATGCTGGGGCATTCTTCCTCCCTAAATTACTAATGCTGGGGCATTCTTCCTCCCTAAATCACTAATGCTGGGGCATTCTTCTTTCCACTGACCACCAATTCTGAGACCTTCATCTTTCTACCAATCCCCAATACTGGGGCATTACTACCCCCACGAACTTCCAATGTTGGAATATTCTTCCTTCCATTAACCACCAATTATGAGGCATTCTTTCCACTGACCATCAACACTGGGCCAGTTCCCTTCTTATTGACCAACAGTGTTGTGCATTCTGTTTTTTACTGGCCACCAATGCTAGGGCATTCTTCTTTCCACTGACCACAAAATGCTGGGACATTCTTCTTTCCACTGACCACTAATAGTAGGACATTCTTCCTCACTAAATCACTAATGCTAGGGCATTCTTCTTTCCACTGACCACAAAATGCTGGGACATTCTTCTTTCCACTGACCACTAATAGTAGGACATTCTTCCTCACTAAATCACTAATGCTGGGGCATTTTTCTTTACACTGACCACTAATTCTGAGACATTCATCTTTCCACTAATCACCAATACTGGGGCATTCTTTCCCCCACTCATCACTAATGTTGGGACATTCTTCCTCCCATTGACCACCAACTATGAGGCATTCTTCTTTCCACTGACCACCAATACTGGTTCAGTTTTCCTCTCATTGGCTAACAATGCTGTAGCTTTCTGTTTTTCACTGACCACCAATGTTAGGCCATTCTTCTTTCCACTGACCACCAATTCTAAAACATTCATCATTCCCCTGACCAACAATACTGGGGCATTTTTCCACCCACTAACCACTAATGCTGAGGCATTCTTCCACCCACTAACCACTAATGTTGAGGCATTCTTCCTCCCATTGACCACCAATTCTGGGGTATTCTTCTCTCCACTGTGTCAGGGCTAGGCTCAGCCCTTCCTTCTCTGAGCTGCTCGCTCAGCTGACGGCTAATTGCCAGCTCCCATCTCTCTCCACAGTGATTCAGCTATTGATGATATCCTGCTCGTCAGTCCTGCCTGCTTAAACCGCCCAGCCCAGATGATCTCTGCCTTTGCCTTGGTCAACATCACAGAGACGCTCTCCTGCATTCCTGTTAAAAGACTTGCTTGGCTGACATCCCTTCTGGCTCCAGATCCTGCTTGATGTTTTACTACGCTCATCTCCAGCTCCCTGATGTTTGGCTTGTCTGACTATCTGTTCCGGTTCCTGAACTCTGGCTATGTTTTGACTACGTTTGTTCTATTTACTTTTATTATAAAACATGTGTGATTTAACTGTACTTCTGTCTCGGCCTGATTTCATGGTTTCTGACACACTGACCACCAATAATGGGCCAGTTCTCCTCCCATTGACAATATTGAGCATTCTGTTTTCCACTAACAAACAACACTAGAGCAATTTTCTTTCACCCGACCACCAATTCTGTGTCATTCTTCTTTCCACTGACCACCACAAATTCTGGGGTATTTCTCCTCTCCTTGACCGACAATGCTGGGCTATTCTGTTTTTCACTGACCACCAATGCTGGGGCATTCTTCTGACCACCAATTTTGGGGCATTCTTCCTTCCACTGACCACCAATGCTGGGATATTCTTTCACCCATTGACCTCCAAAGCTAGGGCATGCTTCCTTACACTAACCACTAATGTTGGGGCATTCTTCTGACCACCAATTCTGGGGTATTCTTCTTTCCACTGACCACCAATACTGGGTTACTTCTCCTCTCATTGACCGACAATGCTGGAGCATTCTATTTTTCACTGACCACCAATCCTGAGGCATTCTTCTTTACACTGACCACCAGGGCTGGACTGGGACAAAAATTTGGCCCTGGACTTCACCCAGACTGGCCCACTTTTACAGGTCTCTCCCATGCCGGCTTGCCACCCAAGCCCCCCCCCCACTAGCTATTAGCCATTCTACATTATTTCTCTTATAGGCAGTATCAGTGGGGAAGCTAGACATTATTTCACCTGGGGCAAAGAATCAGTTTGGCGCCCCCCCCCCCCCCCAATGGAACAAGATTAGGCAGGAAAGTGAGGCCGCCCTCCTTCCAGATTGTATGATGAGCTTCTAAGTGTTGACTCCTGAGCATCATGTCTGTATTCAGGCGCGCTGCATAACTAGCCAGGGAGAGGAGGTGAGCACTGCGGGGGGGGGGGGGACAGAGGACTGGAGGGAGGCAGCGGTCCACTGTCACTGAAATCGTCCCACTGAGCCATCGGCCCACCGGGAAACTCCCTGTAGTCCCAATGGCCAGTACATGCCTGCTGACCACCAGTTCTGAGACATTCATTTTTCTACTGACCACCGATACTGCTTTCAGAGCCGTGTATGGGTCCCGCACAGGTGTTCCTTCATAGAGGATCCGTGAAGATCCGTGCAGCCATCAGCTCGTCCTTGATTCTCACAAGCTGCAAGGACCACCTGTGCCTCCCAGGCAGCTAAACACGGCCCTCTGCACGGGTGTATGGATCCACATGCCCTTGTGAATGAGCCCTTAGAAATGCTAGAAAATAAAGTTAGAAGTCTTATCTGCACACTCGTTGTGGGTTTATGTTTCAAAGTCTGGCCATCAGAGGGTCAGCTGGCTTGACAGCCGGTTAATCACATTTCCACAGTAGGACATCAACATTGACAACCACCCTATCTCCATAAAGAAAAATAGTTTGTAATCAAAGAGACGCTGTCCCTTCCGGCTTCTGCCATCTTAATTGACCAGCCCAGGGTGGCAAATCTCGCGTGCATACGCATAGAAGTCATACATTCAGAAGGAACATTGCTTGCGGGCAAAAGAGGAGTTTTTTTATTGCAGCCTGTCTACCTTCAAGTAAGAGAGCCTGGAGGAGGAGGTGCAGGCTGTGCTCTCTATTCATCTAGTTCCTGCCTCTGGTCATAGATGTCCTCAGAAGGTGATGACTGAATCGAGGTGGCTGGAGGCCAGGAGTAGAAGTACGTGAAGGAAGGGGGAGTGAACTGGGCTCTAGTTACTATTCCTGCTGGATATTTATAAGCCTCCCATACATACACTATATTACCAAAAGTATTGGGACGCCTGCTTTTACACGCACATGAACTTTAATGCGCCTTAGTCCATAGGGTTCAATGCGCCTTAATCCGTTCAGTTGGCCCACCCTTTGCAGCTCTAACAGCTTCAACTCTTCTGGGAAGGCCGTCCACAAGGTTTAGGAGTGTGTCTATGGGAATGTTTGACCTTTCTTCCAGCCGGAAGCAGCTTTGTTCCAGTCTTCTTTCTGTTACTCGGCTGCCAATGGCGCCGTTTACAAAAAAAAACCCGTCAGTATTCAGAATCGCCGTTTTTGGCGATCTGAATACTTTGAAGTGCAAAGGATAGATTGGGGGTCTTTTAGACCCCCAATCCCTCCATAAAGAGTAGCTGTCACCACTTATTACTGTCACAAGGGAGGTTTACATGAAAAGTGATCAAATTTAATTAATTTTTTTAAAGTGACAATGTAAAAAAATAAAAATAAATAAGAAAAATTTTTTTTTTTTAAAAAGTGCCTCCGTCCCCGCGAGCTCGCGCAGCAAAGAAAACAAATATTGCAACAAAGCGCCATTTTATTCTCTAGGGTCTCTGCTAAAAAAATTATATATAATGTTTGGGGGTTCTAAGTAATTTTCTAGCAAAAAAAAAAAAAAAACGGATTTTAACTTGCAAGCAACAAATGTCAGAAATAGGCTTAGTCATGAAAGGGTTATAAATGGATGTCCGCTAAAATCCATTTTTCGTCCATTCTCTTTTTTTTTTTTTTTTTTTTTTTGTAGGATGAAAAAAATAGAATTTCCTTTCGTTATAAAAAAATGGAGCTTAGCAGAGTCGGATGTCAGCGGATGATAATCCGCCAACGTCCACGATCCCATAGAGATACATGTGTTTCCGTTTTTGGTCCATCAACGGATGGATGGAAAACTGACATACGGAACGGCTGTGTGAAAGGGGCCTAAAATGCCAGGACAGTACAGATACCCCCCTCCCCTCCCAAATTAGTTTTTTGAAGTTGTAATTTTTTCCCCACAATTCTTGGAAAAATTAAGAAATTATTTATTTATTTTTTATTATTGTTTTTTTTTACACCAAATTGGAATAATAACAAGTTATTTCTTACACATGTGGATAGGGGATATGACTGCGCTAACTCAATTAGCGAAGAAAAATTAACAGCTGCTACATAAAAATGTGACAAAAGTTCAATGCAAAAGATCAGTGAAAAATGTAGCGCTAAAAATATAAAACAATAAACATTGAACAATATATCAAGTATTGTGTGTAAATAATAAAAACTTTGTGATAAAAATCAATCTGAAATATAATGAATATAAAACAGAAACATGTATGAAAAATGAGTCATTTTTCATTGATCAATATCTTCCAATTACACCCCAAAATACATTCTGCCACTCCTCCTGAGTAAGGCAATACCCCATGTGTGAGACTTTTCCACAGCCTGGCCACATAGAGAGGCCCAATATGCAAGGAGTACCTTCAGGTGTTCTATGGGACAATACAGTAAATTACACATCTTATTTCCTGACCACCTATTACACATTTGAAGGCCCCGGAGCACCAGGAAAATGGCACCATCCACAAAATGACCCCGTTTCGGAAAGCAAACACCCCAACCTATATTCCATGAGGCATTATGAGTCTTTTGAACATGTCACATGACAGGTACTGATGGGCTGCAGACAGGTACTCTTTATTTCTGGGGCGATCCGGGCACAGTACTGTAAAAGGGTTAACCATTAACTCATTGTGCCCCGCGATCTCCTCTTCACATTGGATGCTTATTGTTTTATATTTTTAGCGCTACATTTTTCACTGATCTATTTCTTACACATACTTCCAATTGGTGGAGTGGCAAAATACATTCTGCCACTCCTCCTGAGTAAGGCAATACCCCATGTGTGAGACTTTTCCACAGCCTGGCCACATAGAGAGGCCCAACATGCAAGGAGTACCTTCATGTGTTCTATGGGAGAATACAGTAAATTACACATCTTATTTCCTGACCACCTATTACACTTTTGAAGGCCCTGGAGCACCAGGACAATGGCATTACCCACAAAATGACCCCATTTCGGAAAGCAAACACCGCAACGTATATTCCATGAGGCATTATGAGTCTTTTGAACATGTCACATGACAGGTACTGATGGGCTGCGGGCAGGTACTCTTTATTTCTGGGGCAATCCGAGCACAGTACTGTAAAGGCGTTAACCATTAACTCACTGTTCCCGCGATCTTCTCTTCACGCTGGATTGGTGTGTGAACCCGATAACGGCGAGTTACCACGGTTTGTTTACATTTGTGACCGGCTGATGATTGGACACAGCCTGTTCATGTGGTAAAAAGACAATTTCATTGGCTCCTTACCTTAATCGGGGATGGGCTGTGTCCGAGGAACGCGCTTCATCCCCCATTGACCGGCGTCATCCTGCCATAGGCCGGGCGAGAACCGGTTAACAGAGGTCTACGCGATTCGCAATGAAATCGGTGAAAAGTAGTGCAGGAACCTTTTTCATAATTCCTACGACATGAGTTGCAGCGATATGAACGGTTCCGTTGCCGGCAATGGGGGCGCGACTTGTCGTGCGATTTGGAACCGTCAAGTCGCATGACAAGTCACGCCGGTGTGAATGGGGGCTTATTCTGAAGGAATGTCTGTTTGTTTCTCTGTGTCCATGTGCAGAGTGAATGGCAATGGGAGTGACTTTATAATTATCAATCAGCTGCTGCACCTGCAGGGCTCTAATGAGGAAAGTGGCAGGTCCCGCATCCCTTTAGACGGGATTTCCCTTTTGGCGGATCTCACCAAAAATGAAATTTTAAAGATTTTTTAGGATTTTAAGATTAAAAAAAAATTGGGGGGGGGGATTTTTTGCTTTTAAAGGTAAAGAAGAGATTTGGGGTCTTTTTGACCCCAGTTCTCTCTATAAAGAGGACCTGTCATCCCTTATTTTCTATTACAAGGGATGTTTACATTCCTTGTAATAGGAATTAAAGTGATCAAGAAAAAAAAAAATGTATAGGCACTGTGTAAAAATAAAAAGTAAAATAAATAAGAAAAATAAAAATGTAAAGCGTCCCCATCCCACTGTGCTTGTGCGCAAAAATGAACGCATACGTGAGTCGTGCCCGATTTTTAACAAAATCAAAATAAATAAATAATATGTAATAATGTAATTAATGATAATATAATATATAATACAAATAATGTTTTTTTTAAAAATATTTTTAAAATAAATAATATTTAATAATATAATAATAATATAATATTTAATAAAAAAAATTTTTTTTTAATTTAAAAAAAAATGACTAAGTAAAAGTAAAATAAATAAGAAATTTTTTTTTAAAGCGTCCCCATCCCTCTGGACTTGTGCGCAAAAATGAACACATGCGTAAGTCGCGCCTGATTTTTAACAAAATCAAAATAAATAAATAATATGTAATAATGTAATTAATGATAATAAAATATAATATACAAATAATGTTTTTTTTTTTAAATATTTTTTAAATAAATAATATTTAATATAATAATAATAATAATAATAATAATATAATATTTAATAAAAAATATTTTTTAATAAAAAAATGAAAAAAAAAAAAGTAAAAGTAAAATAAATAAGAAAAAAAAATGTAAAGTGCCCCCATCCCTCTGTGCTTGTGCACAAAAATAAATGCATATGTAAGTCGCTCCCGCATATGTAAATGGTGTTCGCACCACACATGCGGAGAAAGAACTCTGCGCAAATACTGTTTGACAAAAAAAATTGCAACGATCGCCATTTCATTCCATAGGGGTCTCTGCTAAAAAAAAAAAAAAAAAAAAAAAATATTGATTTAAACTTGTGTAATCAAAAAAGTGCCAGCAAAAGCCAGGTCTTTAAATATTTTTTAACAAAATCAAAAGAAATAAAAAATATGTAATAATACAATTAATGATAATATAATATATAATACAAATAATGTATTAAAAAAAAATTTTTTTTAAATAAATAATATATAATAACATAATAATAATAATATAATATTTAAAAAAATATTTAAAAAAAATGACTAAGTAAAAGTAAAATAAATAAGAATTTTTTTTTTTCAAGCATCCCCATCCCTCTGTGCTTGTGCGCAAAAGTGAACGCATACGTAAGTCGTGCCCGCAAATGTAAAGAGTGTTCGCCCCACACATGTGAGGTATCACCGTGATCGTTAGAGCGAGAGCAATAATTCTAGCACTAGAGCTCCCCTGTAACTCTAAAAAAAAAAACCTGTAAAGATGTTTATAACGTCGCCTATGGAGATTTTTAAGTACCGTAGTTTGTCGCCATTCCACGAGCAAGCGGAATTTTAAAGGGTGACATGTTAGGTATCTATTTACTTGATGTAACATCATCTTTCACATTTTACACAAAAAAATGGGGTATATATATTGTGGGTTTTTTTTCATTCATTGAAATGTATCTTTTTCCTAAAAAATTGTGTTTGAAAAAATGCTGCACAAATACAGTGTGATATAAAAAATTGCAACGATCGCCATTTCATTCCCTAGGGCCTACTAATTTAAACTTGTGTAATCAAAAAGTGCCAGAAAAAGCCTGGTCTTTAAATATTTTTTAACAAAATAATAATAAATAAATAATATGTAATAATATAATTAATAATAATATAAATAATAATAATAATAATAATATAAATAATGTATAAAATAATAATTTTAAAATAAATATTATTTAATAATACAATTATTTTTATTATTATTAATAATAATAATAATATAGTATTAAATAAATAAAATATTTTTTAATATAAAAAATGACTAAGGGATGTTTATTATATTGCACTCAATGTGATAAATGATACTAGTTGAAGATTGATGACATGTTTGGTGACAGTGACAAGTATCTGCATGCTGTTCTCTTATACCCGTCAATATAAGCTGAATAACATTTCAGGACGCAGTCCATACAGTGCACAGGGTTAGCTGCACTCCACTCAGACTTTACACTTCCGGTTTGCGGGCCAAGCCTCGCTCTGGTGTCCTCTCCAGTCTCAGGGGGCGGGGCTATGTGGTTAGCATCCCTAACAGGTGTCATTGTCGCCTTGCTATTGGCTGATCTCGTAGGTGAGACACCCACGTGAATGACGAGTCTGGCCGCTCATTGGCTGCGAACGGTTTTCGTTCTGTAAGCCGGATTGGCCGGACTTCTTCTTTGTAGAAGGTAGGCGGCTTTGTGATTGGCCGGCGGGTTCCCCCGGGAGGAGTGCGGTTGCTTCTGGGATCCGAGGCCCGAGAGGGAGAGGAGAGAGAGAAGGAGGAGAAGCCGGCGGAGAGAGCGGAGAGGAGCGGGGACGGAGGTGAGAGGAGAAGGGGGATGGAGGATGTGGGCGGGGGGAGAGCTCCGGGGACGGAGAGATCGCAGCCACAGGTGTGTGATCACAGGGGCCCCACACTGACCTGTATTGGGGGCCCCACACTGACCTGTATTGGGGGCCCCACACTGACCTGTATTGGGGGGGCCCACACACTGACCTGTATTGGGGGGGGGGCCCCCACACACTGACCTGTATTGGGGGGGGGGGCCCCACACACTGACCTGTATTGGGGGGGGGCCCCACACACTGACCTGTATTGGGGGGGGGCCCCACACACTGACCTGTATTGGGGGGGGGCCCACACACTGACCTGTATTGGGGGGGCCCACACACTGACCTGTATTGGGGGGGGGCCCCACACACTGACCTGTATTGGGGGGGGGCCCCCACACACTGACCTGTATTGGGGGGGGGCCCCACACACTGACCTGTATTGGGGGGGGGCCCCACACACTGACCTGTATTGGGGGGGGGCCCCACACACTGACCTGTATTGGGGGGGGGCCCCCACACACTGACCTGTATTGGGGGGGGGGCCCCCACACACTGACCTGTATTGGGGGGGGGCCCCCACACACTGACCTGTATTGGGGGGGGGGCCCCACACACTGACCTGTATTGGGGG
Source organism: Aquarana catesbeiana (assembly GCF_042186555.1). Taxonomy (NCBI): domain Eukaryota; kingdom Metazoa; phylum Chordata; class Amphibia; order Anura; family Ranidae; genus Aquarana; species Aquarana catesbeiana. Next base: position 11,293,388 of record NC_133326.1, on the reverse strand, counting down.
GGGGCCCCCACACACTGACCTGTATTGGGGGGGGGCCCCCACACACTGACCTGTATTGGGGGGGGGCCCCCACACACTGACCTGTATTGGGGGGGGGCCCCCACACACTGACCTGTATTGGGGGGGGGGCCCCCACACACTGACCTGTATTGGGGGGGGGCCCCCACACACTGACCTGTATTGGGGGGGGGGCCCCCACACACTGACCTGTATTGGGGGGGGGCCCCCACACACTGACCTGTATTGGGGGGGGCCCCCACACACTGACCTGTATTGGGGGGGGGCCCCCACACACTGACCTGTATTGGGGGGGGGCCCCCACACACTGACCTGTATTGGGGGGGGGCCCCCACACACTGACCTGTATTGGGGGGGGGCCCCCACACACTGACCTGTATTGGGGGGGGGCCCCCACACACTGACCTGTATTGGGGGGGGGCCCCCACACACTGACCTGTATTGGGGGGGGCCCCCACACACTGACCTGTATTGGGGGGGGGCCCCACACACTGACCTGTATTGGGGGGGGGGGGCCCCACACACTGACCTGTATTGGGGGGGGGGCCCCACACACTGACCTGTATTGGGGGGGGGGCCCCACACACTGACCTGTATTGGGGGGGGGGGCCCCACACACTGACCTGTATTGGGGGGGGGGGCCCCACACACTGACCTGTATTGGGGGGGGGGGCCCCACACACTGACCTGTATTGGGGGGGGGCCCCACACACTGACCTGTATTGGGGGGGGGGGGCCCACACACTGACCTGTATTGGGGGGGGGGCCCACACACTGACCTGTATTGGGGGGGGGCCCACACACTGACCTGTATTGGGGGGGGGGGCCCCACACACTGACCTGTATTGGGGGGGGGGGCCCCCACACACTGACCTGTATTGGTGGGGGGGGCCCACACATTGACCTGTATTGGTGGGGGGGGGCCCACACACTGACCTGTATTGGGGGGGGGCCCCCACACACTGACCTGTATTGGTGGGGGGGGCCCACACATTGACCTGTATTGGTGGGGGGGGCCCACACATTGACCTGTATTGGTGGGGGGGGCCCACACACACTGACCTGTATTGGGGGGGGCCCCCACACACTGACCTGTATTGGGGGGGGGGGCCCCCACACACTGACCTGTATTGGGGGGAGGCCCCACACACTGACCTGTATTGGGGGGGGCCCCCACACACTGACCTGTATTGGGGGGGGGGCCCCCACACACTGACCTGTATTGGGGGGAGGCCCCACACACTGACCTGTATTGGGGGGGGGCCCCCACACACTGACCTGTATTGGGGGGCCCCCACACACTGACCTGTATTGGGGGGGGGGCCCCCACACACTGACCTGTATTGGGGGGGGGGCCCCCACACACTGACCTGTATTGGGGGGGGGGGCCCCACACACTGACCTGTATTGGGGGGGGGGCCCCACACACTGACCTGTATTGGGGGGGGCCCCACACACTGACCTGTATTGGGGGGGGCCCCACACACTGACCTGTATTGGGGGGGGGGGCCCCACACACTGACCTGTATTGGGGGGGGGGCCCCACACACTGACCTGTATTGGGGGGGGGGGGCCCCACACACTGACCTGTATTGGGGGGGGCGCCCCACACACTGACCTGTATTGGGGGGCCCCACACACTGACCTGTATTGGGGGGCCCCACACACTGACCTGTATTGGGGGCCCCACAGTCATCTGTTATTGGAATGGCCAGGGGCCCCATGGTGACCCATTAGGTGGAATGATTGGGGGCCCCGCAGTAACTTGTGCAGGGCATTGGGGGGGTTTGAGTGGTGACCCCTCTGTAATCTTGGAAAGGCCCCTACACTGATCTGCGGAGGTTTGTGTTTGGCTGGAGATCTGCAGACTTCTACAGGCGGGGGTGGGGAGAGATCAGAGAATGAGGAAGGTAGGGATCCTGTAGGGGAGAGGGGTGGTGGGTTCCAGTAGGGATCCTGTAGGGGGGAGGGGTGGTGGGTTCCAGTAGGGATCCTGTAGGGGGGAGGGGTGGTGGGTTCCAGTAGGGATCCTGTAGGGGGGAGGGGTGGTGGGTTCCAGTAGGGATCCTGTAGGGGGGAGGGGTGGTGGGTTCCAGTAGGGATCCTGTAGGGGGGAGGGGTGGTGGGTTCCAGTAAGGATCCTGTAGGGGGGAGGGGTGGTGGGTTCCAGTAGGGATCCTGTAGGGGAGAGGGGTGGTGGGTTCCAGTAGGGATCCTGTAGGGGGGAGGGGTGGTGGGTTCCAGTAGGGATCCTGTAGGGGGGAGGGGTGGTGGGTTCCAGTAGGGATCCTGTAGGGGGGAGGGGTGGTGGGTTCCAGTAGGGATCCTGTAGGGGGGAGGGGTGGTGGGTTCCAGTAGGGATCCTGTAGGGGGGAGGGGTGGTGGGTTCCAGTAGGGATCCTGTAGGGGGGAGGGGTGGTGGGTTCCAGTAGGGATCCTGTAGGGGGGAGGGGTGGTGGGTTCCAGTAGGGATCCTGTAGGGGGGAGGGGTGGTGGGTTCCAGTAGGGATCCTGTAGGGGAGAGGGGTGGTGGGTTCCAGTAGGGATCCTGTAGGGGGGAGGGGTGGTGGGTTCCAGTAGGGATCCTGTAGGGGAGAGGGGTGGTGGGTTCCAGTAGGGATCCTGTAGGGGGGAGGGGTGGTGGATTCCAGTAGGGATCCTGTAGGGGGGAGGGGTGGTGGATTCCAGTAGGGATCCTGTAGGGGGGAGGGGTGGTGGATTCCAGTAGGGATCCTGTAGGGGGGAGGGGTGGTGGGTTCCAGTAGGGATCCTGTAGGGGGGAGGGGTGGTGGGTTCCAGTAGGGATCCTGTAGGGGGGTGGGGTGGTGGGTTCCAGTAGGGATCCTGTAGGGGGGTGGGGTGGTGGGTTCCAGTAGGGATCCTGTAGGGGGGTGGGGTGGTGGATTCCAGTAGGGATCCTGTGGGGGGGAGGGGTGGTGGGTTCCAGTAGGGATCCTGTAGGGGGGAGGGGTGGATTCCAGTAGGGATCCTGTAGGGGGGAGGGGTGGTGGGTTCCAGTAGGGATCCTGTAGGGGGGAGGGGTGGTGGGTTCCAGTAGGGATCCTGTAGGGGGGTGGGGTGGTGGGTTCCAGTAGGGATCCTGTAGGGGGGTGGGGTGGT